>NW_026114725.1:0-189009 GCF_025201925.1 Gopherus flavomarginatus | reverse complement strand
TTAGGGGTTGGGACCCTGGAGCTGGGGTCGAGGGCCCCAGGGTTTGGACGCCTGGAGCTGGGATTGGGACCCCCTGGGGTTAGGCCCCTGGAGCTATGGTTCGGGCCCTCACGGGTTGGGCCCCTGGAGCTGGTGTTGGGGCCTCCAGGGTTTGGGCCCCTGGAGCTGGGGTTGGGGCACCTAGGGGTTAGGCCCCTGGAGCTATGGTTCGGGCGCTCAGGGGTTGGGCCTCTGGAGCTGGTGTTGGGGCCCCCAGGGGTTGGGCCTCTGGAGCTGGTGTTGGGGCCCCCAGGGATTAGGCCTCTGGAGCTATGGTTCGGGCACTCAGGGATTGGGCCCATGGAGCTGGTGTTGGGGCCCCAGGGTTTGGGCCCCTGGAGCTGGTGTTGGGGCCAAAGGGGTTAGGCCCCTGGAGCTATGGTTCGGGCACTCAGGGGTTGAGCCCCTGGAGCTATGGTTCGGGCACTCAGGGGTTAGGTCCCTGGAGCTGGGGTCGAGGACCCCAGGAGTTGGGCCCCTGGAGCTGGGGTTTGGACCCCCGGGAGTTAGGCCCCTGGAGCTTTGGTTGGGGCGCTCAGGGATTGGGCCCCTGGAGCTGGTGTTGGGGCCCCCAGGGGTTGGGCCCCTGGAGCCGGGGTTGGGGCCCCTAGGGGTTAGGCCCCTGGAGCTATGGTTCGGGCGCTCAGTTGTTGGGCCCCTTTAGCTGGTGTTGGGGCCCCCTGGGGTTGGGCCCCTGGAGCCGGGGTTGGGGCCCCTAGGGGTTAGGCCCCTGGAGCTATGGTTCGGGCGCTCAGTTGTTGGGCCCCTTTAGCTGGTGTTGGGGCCAAAGGGGTTAGGCCCCTGGAGCTATGGTTCGGGCGCTCAGGGGTTGAGCCCCTGGAGCTATGGTTCGGGCACTCAGGGGTTAGGTCCCTGGAGCTGGGGTCGAGGACCCCAGGAGTTGGGCCCCTGGAGCTGGGGTTTGGACCCCCGGGAGTTAGGCCCCTGGAGCTTTGGTTGGGGCGCTCAGGGATTGGGACCCTGGAGCTGGTGTTGGGGCCCCCAGGGGTTGGGCCCCTGGAGCCGGGGTTGGGGCCCCTAGGGGTTAGGCCCCTGGAGCTATGGTTCGGGCGCTCAGTTGTTGGGCCCCTTTAGCTGGTCTTGGGGCCCCCTGGGGTTGGGCCCCTGGAGCCGGGGTTGGGGCCCCTAGGGGTTAGGCCCCTGGAGCTATGGTTCGGGCGCTCAGTTGTTGGGCCCCTTTAGCTGGTGTTGGGGCCCCCTGGGGTTGGGCCCCTGGAGCTGGTGTTGGAACCCCCAGGGGTTGGGCCACTGGAGCTGATGAGGGGCCCCAGGGGTTAGGCCCTTGAAGCTATTGTTCGGGCGCTCAGGGGTTCGGCCCCTGGAGCTATAGTTTGGGCGCTCAGGGGTTAGACCCCTGGAGATGGGGTCGAGGGCTCCAGGAGTTTTGCCCCTGGAGCTGGGGCTGGGGCCCCCGAGGGTTACGCCCCTGGAGCTGTGGTTGGTACCCTCAGGGGTTAGGCCCCTGGAGCTATGGTTCGGGTGCTCAGGGATTGGGACCCTGGAGCTGGTGTTGGGACCCCCAGGGGTTAGGCCCCTGGAGGTATTGTTCGGGCGCTCAGGGGTTGGGCCCCTGGAGCTGGTGTTGGGTCCCCCAGGTGTTGGGCCCTTGGAGCTGGTGTTGGGGCCCCAGGGGTTAGGCCCCTGGAGCTATGGTTCGGGCGCTCAGGGATTGGGCCCCTGGAGCTGGTGTTGGGGCCCCCAGGGGTTGGGCCCCTGGAGCTGATGTTGGGGCCCGAGGGGTTAGGCACCTGGAGCTATGGTTCGGTCTCTCAGGGGTTGGGTCCCTACAGCTGGTGTTGGGGCCCCCAGGGGTTAGGCACCTGGAGCTATGGTTCGGGTGCTCAGAGGTTGGGCCCCTGGAGCTGGTGTTGGTGCCCCCAGGAATAGGGCCCCTGGAGCTATGTTTCGGGCGCTCTGGGGTTGGGCCCGTGGATATGGTGTTGGGGCCCCCAGGGATTGGGCTCCTGGAGCTGGTGTTGGGGCCCGCAGGGGTTAGGCCCCTGGAGCTGTGGTTTGGGCCCCCAGGGGTTAGGCCCCTCGAGCTATGGTTCGGGCGCTCAGGGGTTGGGCCCCTGGAGCTGGTGTTGGGGCCCCCAAGGCTTCGGCCCCTGGAGCTGGGGTTGGTTCCCCCGGGGGTTGGGCCCCTGGAGCTATGGTTCGGGCACTCAGGGGTTGGGCCCCTGGAGCTGGTGTTGGGGCCCCCAGGGGTTGGGCCCCTGGAGCTATGGTTCGGGCACTCAGGGGTTGGGCCCCTGGAGATAGTGTTGGGACCCCAAGGGGTTGGGCCCCTCGAGCTGATGAGGGGCCCCATTGGTTAGGCCCCTGGAGCTATGATTCGGGCGCTCAGGGGTTGGGCCCCTGGATCTATGGTTCGGGCGCTCAGGGGTTGGGCCCCTGGAGCTGGTGTTGGGGCATCCAGGGGTTGGGCCCCTGGAACTGGTGTTGGGGCCCCAGGGGTTATGCCCCTGGAGGTATTGTTCGGGCGCTCAGGGATTGGGCCCTTGGAGCTGGGGTTGGGGCCCCTGGGGGTTAGGCCCCTGGAGCTATGGTTCGGGCGCTCAGGGGTTCGGCCCCTGGAGCTGGTGTTGGGGCCCCCAGGGGTTGGGCCCCTGGAGATGGGGTTGGGGCCCCCAGGGGTTAGGCCCCTAGAGCTATGGTTCGGGCGCTCAGGGGTTGGGCCCCTGGAGCTGGTGTTGGGGCCCCCAGGGGTTGGGCACCTGGACCTATGGTTCGGGCGCTCAGGGGTTGGGCCCCTAGAGCTATGTTTCGGGAGCTCAGGGTTTGGGACCGTGGAGTTGGGGTCGAGGGCCCCAGGGGTTGGGCCCCTGGAGCTGGGGTTGGGGCTCCCGGGTGTTCGACCCCTGGCGCTATGGTTAGGGCGCTCAGTGGTTGGACCCTTGGAGCTGGGGTGGGGGCCCGCAGGGGTTCGGCTCCTGGAGCTGTTTCGGGCACTCAGTGGTTGGGCCCGTGGAGCTGGTGTTGCGGCCCCCAGGGGTTAGACCCCTGGAGGTACTGTTCGGGCGCTCAGAGGTTGGGTCCTTGGAGCTGGTGCTGGAGCCCCCAGGGATTAGGCCCCTGAAGCTATGGTTCCGGCGCTCAGGGGTTGGGCCTCTGTAGCTGGTGTTGGGGCCCCCAGGGGTTTGGCCCCTGGAGCTGGTGTTAGGGCCCCAGGGGTTATACCCCTGGAGCTATGGTTCGGGCGCTCAGGGTTTAGGCCCCTGGAGCTGGTGTTGGAGCCCCCAGGGACTGGGCCGCTGGAGCTATGTTTCGGGCGCTCTGGAGTTGGGCCCCTGGAGCTTGTGTAGGGGGCCCCAGGGATTGGGCTCCTGGAACTGGTTTTGGGGCCCGCAGGTGTTAGGCCCCTGGAGCTGAGGTTGGGGTTCCCAGGGGTTAGGCCCCTGGAGCTATGGTTCGGGCGCTCAGGGGTTGGGCCCCTGGAGCTGGTGTTGGGGCCCCCAGGGGTTTGTCCCCTGGAGCTGGGGTTGGGGCCCCCGTGGGTTAGGCACCTGGAGCTATTATTCAGGCTCTCAGGGTTTGGGCCCCTGGTGCTGGTGTTGGAACCCCCAGGGGTCGGGCCCCTGGAGCTGGTGAGGGGCCCCAGGGGTTAGGCCCTTTGAGCTATTGTTCGGGAACTCCGGGGTTCGGCCCCTGGAACTATTTTTCTGGCGCTCAGGGGTTCGGCCCCTGGAGATGGGGTCGAGGGCCCCAAGGGTTAGGCCCCTGGAGCTATTGTTTGGGCGCTCAGGGGTTGGGCCCCTCGAGCTGGTATTGGGGCCCCCAGGGGTTCGGCCCTTGGAGCTGGGGTTGGGGCCCCCGGGGGTTAGGCCCCTGGAGCTATGGTTCGGGCGCTCAGGGGTTGGGCCCCAGTTACTCGTGTTGGGAACCCCAGGGGTTGGGCCCCTGGAGCTGGAGTTGGGGCCCTCAGGGGTTAGGCCCCTGGATCTTTTGAAGGGCCCAAGGGGTTAGGCCCTTGGAGCTATGGTTCGGGTGCTCAGTGGTTGGGCCCCTGGAGCTATGGTTCGGGAGCTCAGGGGTTGGACCCCTGGAGCTGGGGTCTAGGACCCCAGGGGTTGGGCCCCTGCAGCTGGGGTTGGGGCCCCCGGGGGTTAAGACCCTGGAGCTGGGGTTGGGGCCCCCACGGGTTAGGCCCCTGGAGCTATGGTTCGGGCGCTCAGGGGTTGGGCCCCTGGAACTGGTGTTGGGGCCCCCAGGGGTTAGGCCCCTGGAGGTATTGTTCGGGCGCTCAGGGGTTGGGCCCTTGGAGCTGGCGTTGGGGCCCCTAGGGCTTAGGCCCCTGTAGGTATGCTTCGGGCGCTCAGGGGTTCGGCCCCTGGAGGTGGTGTTGGGGCCCCCAGGGGTTGGGCCTCTGGAACTGGTGTTGGGGCCCCAGGGGTTAGTCACCTGGAGCTATGGTTCGGGCGCTCAGGGGTTAGTCCCCTGGAGCTGTGGTTCGGGCGCTCAGGGTTTGGGCCCGTGGAGTTGGGGTCGAGGGCCCCAGGAGTTGGGCCCCTTGAGCTGGTGTTGGGGCCCCCAGGGGTTTGGCCCCTGGAGCTGGGGTTGGGGCCCCCGGGGGCTAGGCCCCTGGAGCTATGGTTCGGGCGCTCAGGGGTTGGGCCCCTGGAGCTGGTGTTGGAACCCCCAGGGGTTGGGCCACTGGAGCTGATGAGGGGCCCCAGGGGTTAGGCCCTTGAAGCTATTGTTCGGGCGCTCAGGGGTTCGGCCCCTGGAGCTATAGTTTGGGCGCTCAGGGGTTAGACCCCTGGAGATGGGGTCGAGGGCTTCAGGAGTTTTGCCCCTGGAGCTGGGGCTGGGGCCCCCGAGGGTTACGCCCGTGGAGCTGTGGTTGGTACCCTCAGGGGTTAGGCCCCTGGAGCTATGGTTCGGGTGCTCATTGATTGGGCCCCTGGAGCTGGTGTTGGGACCCCCAGGGGTTAGGCCCCTGGAGGTATTGTTCGGGCGCTCAGGGGTTGGGCCCCTGGAGCTGGTGTTGGGTCCCCCAGGTGTTGGGCCCTTGGAGCTGGTGTTGGGGCCCAGGGGTTAGGCCCCTGGAGCTATGGTTCGGGCGCTCAGGGGTTGGGCCCCTGGAGCTGGTGTTGGGGCCCCCAGGGGTTGGGCCCCTGGAGCTGATGTTGGGGCCCGAGGGGTTAGGCACCTGGAGCTATGGTTCGGTCTCTCAGGGGTTGGGTCCCTAGAGCTGGGGTGGGGTTCCGCAGGGGTTCGGCTCCTGGAACTATGTTTCGGGTACTCAGGGGTTTGGCCCGTGGAGCTGGTGTTGGGGCCCCCAGGGGTTAGGCCCCTGGAGCTATGGTTCGGGTGCTCAGAGGTTGGGCCCCTGGAGCTGGTGTTGGTGCCCCCAGGAATAGGGCCCCTGGAGCTATGTTTCGGGCGCTCTGGGGTTGGGCCCGTGGATATGGTGTTGGGGCCCCCAGGGATTGGGCTCCTGGAGCTGGTGTTGGGGCCCGCAGGGGTTAGGCCCCTGGAGCTGTGGTTTGGGCCCCCAGGGGTTAGGCCCCTCGAGCTATGGTTCGGGCGCTCAGGGGTTGGGCCCCTGGAGCTGGTGTTGGGGCCCCCAGGGCTTCGGCCCCTGGAGCTGGGGTTGGTTCCCCCGGGGGTTGGGCCCCTGGAGCTATGGTTCGGGCACTCAGGGGTTGGGCCCCTGGAGCTGGTGTTGGGGCCCCCAGGGGTTGGGCCCCTGGAGCTATGGTTCGGGCACTCAGGGGTTGGGCCCCTGGAGCTAGTGTTGGGACCCCAAGGGGTTGGGCCCCTCGAGCTGATGAGGGGCCCCATTGGTTAGGCCCCTGGAGCTATGATTCGGGCGCTCAGGGGTTCGGCCCCTGGATCTATGGTTCGGGCGCTCAGGGGTTGGGCCCCTGGAGCTGGGGTCGAGGGCCCCAGGGGTTGGGACCCTGGAGCTATGGTTCGGGCGCTCAGGGGTTGGGCCCCTGGAGCTGGTGTTGGGGCCCCCAGGGGTTGGGCACCTGGACCTATGATTCGGGCGCTCAGGGGTTGGGCCCCTAGAGCTATGTTTCGGGAGCTCAGGGTTTGGGACCCTGGAGTTGGGGTCGAGGGCCCCAGGGGTTGGGCCCCTGGAGCTGGGGTTGGGGCTCCCGGGTGTTCGACCCCTGGCGCTATGGTTAGGGCGCTCAGTGGTTGGACCCTTGGAGCTGGGGTGGGGGCCCGCAGGGGTTCGGCTCCTGGAGCTGTTTCGGGCACTCAGTGGTTGGGCCCGTGGAGCTGGTGTTGCGGCCCCCAGGGGTTAGGCCCCTGGAGGTACTGTTCGGGCGCTCAGAGGTTGGGTCCTTGGAGCTGGTGCTGGAGCCCCCAGGGATTAGGCCCCTGGAGCTATGGTTCCGGCGCTCAGGGGTTGGGCCCCTGTAGCTGGTGTTGGGGCCCCCAGGGGTTTGGCCCCTGGAGCTGGTGTTAGGGCCCCAGGGGTTATACCCCTGGAGCTATGGTTCGGGCGCTCAGGGGTTAGGCCCCTGGAGCTGGTGTTGGAGCCCCCAGGGACTGGGCCGCTGGAGCTATGTTTCGGGCGCTCTGGAGTTGGGCCCCTGGAGCTGGTGTTGGGGCCCCCAGGGGTTAGGCCCCTGGAGGTATTGTTCGGGCGCTAAGGAGTTGGGACCTTGGAGCTGGTGCTGGGGCCCCCAGGGGTTAGGCCCCTGGAGCTATTGTTCGGGCGCTCAGGGGTTGGGCCCCTGCAGCTGGTGTTGGGGCCTCCAGGGGTTGGGCCCCTGGAGCTGGTGTTGGGGCCCCCAGGGGCTGGGCCCCTGCAACTGGTGTTGGGGCACCAGGGGTTAGGTCCCTGGAGCTATGGTTCGGGTGCTCAGGGGTTGGGCCTCTTCAGCTGGTGTTGGGGCCGTCAGGGGTTGAACCCCTGGAGCTATGGTTTGGGCGCTCAGGGGTTGGGCCCCTAGAGCTGGGGTCGAGGGCCCCAGGGGTTGGGCCCCTTGAGCTGGGGTTGGGGCCCCCGGGGGTTAGGCCCCTGGAGCTATGGTTCGGTCGCTCAGGGGTTGGGCCCCTGGAGCTGGTATTGGGGCCCCCAGGGGTTAGGCCCCTTTAGGTATTGTTCAGGCGCTTAGGTGTTGGGCCCTTGGAGCTGGTGTTGGGGCCCCCAGGGGTTAGGCCCCTGGAGCTATGGTTCGGACGCTCAGGTTTTGGGCCCTTGGAGCTGGTGTTGAGGCCCCCAGGGGTCGGGCCCAGGGAGCTGGTGTTGGGGCATCGCTGGTTAGGCCCCTGGAGCTATGGTTCGGGCGCTCAGGTTTTGGGCCCTTGCAGCTGGGGTAGGGGCACCCAGGGGTTAGGCCCCTGGAGCTATGGTTCGAGTGCTGAGGGGTTGGGCCCCTGGAGCTGTTGTTAGGGTCCCCAGGGGTTGGGCCCTTGAGGTATTGTTCGGGCGCTCAGGGGTTGGGCTCCTGGAGCTGGGGTTGGGGCCCCCAGGGTTTAGGCCCCTGGAGCTATGGTTCGGGCTCTCAGGGGTTCGGCCCCTGGAGGTGGTGTTGGGGCCCCCAGGGGTTGGGCCTCTGGAACTGGTGTTGGGGCCCCAGGGGTTAGTCACCTGGAGCTATGGTTCGGGCGCTCAGGGGTTAGTCCCCTGGAGCTGTGGTTCGGGCGCTCAGGGTTTGGGCCCGTGGAGTTGGGGTCGAGGGCCCCAGGAGTTGGGCCCCTTGAGCTGGTGTTGGGGCCCCCAGGGGTTTGGCCCCTGGAGCTGGGGTTGGGGCCCCCGGGGGCTAGGCCCCTGGAGCTATGGTTCGGGCGCTCAGGGGTTGGGCCCCTGGAGCTGGTGTTGGAACCCCCAGGGGTTGGGCCACTGGAGCTGATGAGGGGCCCCAGGGGTTAGGCCCTTGAAGCTATTGTTCGGGCGCTCAGGGGTTCGGCCCCTGGAGCTATAGTTTGGGCGCTCAGGGGTTAGACCCCTGGAGATGGGGTCGAGGGCTTCAGGAGTTTTGCCCCTGGAGCTGGGGCTGGGGCCCCCGAGGGTTACGCCCCTGGAGCTGTGGTTGGTACCCTCAGGGGTTAGGCCCCTGGAGCTATGGTTCGGGTGCTCATTGATTGGGCCCCTGGAGCTGGTGTTGGGACCCCCAGGGGTTAGGCCCCTGGAGGTATTGTTCGGGCGCTCAGGGGTTGGGCCCCTGGAGCTGGTGTTGGGTCCCCCAGGTGTTGGGCCCTTGGAGCTGGTGTTGGGGCCCCAGGGGTTAGGCCCCTGGAGCTATGGTTCGGGCGCTCAGGGGTTGGGCCCCTGGAGCTGGTGTTGGGGCCCCCAGGGGTTGGGCCCCTGGAGCTGATGTTGGGGCCCGAGGGGTTAGGCACCTGGAGCTATGGTTCGGTCTCTCAGGGGTTGGGTCCCTAGAGCTGGGGTGGGGTTCCGCAGGGGTTCGGCTCCTGGAACTATGTTTCGGGTACTCAGGGGTTTGGCCCGTGGAGCTGGTGTTGGGGCCCCCAGGGGTTAGGCCCCTGGAGCTATGGTTCGGGTGCTCAGAGGTTGGGCCCCTGGAGCTGGTGTTGGTGCCCCCAGGAATAGGGCCCCTGGAGCTATGTTTCGGGCGCTCTGGGGTTGGGCCCGTGGATATGGTGTTGGGGCCCCCAGGGATTGGGCTCCTGGAGCTGGTGTTGGGGCCCGCAGGGGTTAGGCCCCTGGAGCTGTGGTTTGGGCCCCCAGGGGTTAGGCCCCTGGAGCTATGGTTCGGGCGCTCAGGGGTTGGGCCCCTGGAGCTGGTGTTGGGGCCCCCAGGGCTTCGGCCCCTGGAGCTGGGGTTGGTTCCCCCGGGGGTTGGGCCCCTGGAGCTATGGTTCGGGCACTCAGGGGTTGGGCCCCTGGAGCTGGTGTTGGGGCCCCCAGGGGTTGGGCCCCTGGAGCTATGGTTCGGGCACTCAGGGGTTGGGCCCCTGGAGCTAGTGTTGGGACCCCAAGGGGTTGGGCCCCTCGAGCTGATGAGGGGCCCCATTGGTTAGGCCCCTGGAGCTATGATTCGGGCGCTCAGGGGTTCGGCCCCTGGATCTATGGTTCGAGCGCTCAGGGGTTGGGCCCCTGGAGCTGGGGTCGAGGGCCCCAGGGGTTGGGACCCTGGAGCTATGGTTCGGGCGCTCAGGGGTTGGGCCCCTGGAGCTGGTGTTGGGGCCCCCAGGGGTTGGGCACCTGGACCTATGATTCGGGCGCTCAGGGGTTGGGCCCCTAGAGCTATGTTTCGGGAGCTCAGGGTTTGGGACCCTGGAGTTGGGGTCGAGGGCCCCAGGGGTTGGGCCCCTGGAGCTGGGATTGGGGCTCCCGGGTGTTCGACCCCTGGCGCTATGGTTAGGGCGCTCAGTGGTTGGACCCTTGGAGCTGGGGTGGGGGCCCGCACGGGGTTCGGCTCCTGGAGCTGTTTCGGGCACTCAGTGGTTGGGCCCGTGGAGCTGGTGTTGCGGCCTCCAGGGGTTAGGCCCCTGGAGGTACTGTTCGGGCGCTCAGAGGTTGGGTCCTTGGAGCTGGTGCTGGAGCCCCCAGGGATTAGGCCCCTGGAGCTATGGTTCCGGCGCTCAGGGGTTGGGCCCCTGTAGCTGGTGTTGGGGCCCCCAGGGGTTTGGCCCCTGGAGCTGGTGTTAGGGCCCCAGGGGTTATACCCCTGGAGCTATGGTTCGGGCGCTCAGGGGTTAGGCCCCTGGAGCTGGTGTTGGAGCCCCCAGGGACTGGGCCGCTGGAGCTATGTTTCGGGCGCTCTGGAGTTGGGCCCCTGGAGCTTGTGTAGGGGGCCCCAGGGATTGGGCTCCTGGAACTGGTTTTGGGGCCCGCAGGTGTTAGGCCCCTGGAGCTGAGGTTGGGGTTCCCAGGGGTTAGGCCCCTGGAGCTATGGTTCGGGCGCTCAGGGGTTGGGCCCCTGGAGCTGGTGTTGGGGCCCCAAGGGGTTTGGCCCCTGGAGCTGGGGTTGGGGCCCCCGTGGGTTAGGCCCCTGGAGCTATGGTTCAGGCACTCAGGGTTTGGGCCCCTGGAGCTGGTGTTGGAACCCCCAGGGGTCGGGCCCCTGGAGCTGGTGAGGGGCCCCAGGGGTTAGGCCCTTTGAGCTATTGTTCGGGCGCTCCGGGGTTCGGCCCCTGGAACTATTGTTCTGGCGCTCAGGGGTTCGGCCCCTGGAGATGGGGTCGAGGGCCCCAGGGGTTTGGCCCCTGGAGCTGGGGTTTGGGCCCCCGGGGGTTACGCCCCTGGAGCTGTGGTTGGTACCCCCAGGGGTTAGGCCCCTGGAGCTATGGTTCGGGCGCTCAGGGGTTGGGCCCCTGGAGCTGGTTGTCGGGCCCCCAGGGGTTAGGCCCCTGGAGGTATTGTTCCGGCGCTCAGGGGTTGGGCCCCTGGAGCTGATGTTGGGGCCCGAGGGGTTAGGCACCTGGAGCTATGGTTCGGTCTCTCAGGGGTTGGGTCCCTAGAGCTGGGGTGGGGTTCCGCAGGGGTTCGGCTCCTGGAACTATGTTTCGGGTACTCAGGGGTTTGGCCCGTGGAGCTGGTGTTGGGGCCCCCAGGGGTTAGGCCAAGGAGCTATGGTTCGGGTGCTCAGAGGTTGGGCCCCTGGAGCTGGTGTTGGTGCCCCCAGGAATAGGGCCCCTGGAGCTATGTTTCGGGCGCTCTGGGGTTGGGCCCGTGGATATGGTGTTGGGGCCCCCAGGGATTGGGCTCCTGGAGCTGGTGTTGGGGCCCGCAGGTGTTAGGCCCCTGGAGCTCTGGTTTGGGCCCCCAGGGGTTAGGCCCCTGGAGCTATGGTTCGGGCGCTCAGGGGTTGGGCCCCTGGAGCTGGTGTTGGGGCCCCCAGGGCTTCGGCCCCTGGAGCTGGGGTTGGTTCCCCCGGGGGTTGGGCCCCTGGAGCTATGGTTCGGGCACTCAGGGTTTGGGCCCCTGGAGCTGGTGTTGGGGCCCCCAGGGGTTGGGCCCCTGGAGCTATGGTTCGGGCACTCAGGGGTTGGGCCCCTGGAGCTAGTGTTGGGACCCCAAGGGGTTGGGCCCCTCGAGCTGATGAGGGGCCCCATTGGTTAGGCCCCTGGAGCTATGATTCGGGCGCTCAGGGGTTGGGCCCCTGGATCTATGGTTCGGGCGCTCAGGGGTTGGGCCCCTGGAGCTGGGGTCGAGGGCCCCAGGGGTTGGGCCCCTGGAGCTGGGCTTGGGGCCCCCGGGGGTTCGACCCATGGTGCTATGGTTAGGGCGCTCAGGGGTTGGACCCTTGGAGCTGGGGTGGGGGCCCGCAGGGGTTCGGCTCCTGGAGCTGTTTCGGGCACTCAGTGGTTGGGCCCGTGGAGCTGGTGTTGAGGCCCCCAGGGGTTAGGCCCTTGGAGGTACTGTTCGGGCGCTCAGAGGTTGGGTCCTTGGAGCTGGTGTTTGGGTCCCCAGGGATTAGGCCCCTGGAGCTATGGTTCCGGCGCTCAGGGGTTGGGCCCCTAGAGCTATGGTTCGGTCGCTCAGGGGTTGGGCCCCTGGAGCTGGTGTTGGGGCCCCCAGTGGTTCGGCCCCTGGAGCCGGTGTTGGGGCCCCAGGGGTTAGGCACCTGGACCTCGGGCGCTCAGGGGTTGAGCCCCTAGAGCTATGTTTCGGGAGCTCAGGGTTTGGGCCCCTGGAGTTGGGGTCAAGGGCGCCAGGGGTTGGGCCCCTGGAGCTGGGGTTGGGGCTCCCGGGGGTTCGACCCCTGGCGCTATGGTTAGGGCGCTCAGGGGTTGGACCCTTGGAGCTGGGGTGGGGGCCCGCAGGGGTTCGGCTCCTGGAGCTGTTTCGGGCACTCAGTGGTTGGGTCCGTGGAGCTGGTGTTGGGGCCCCCAGGGATTAGGCCTCTGTAGCTATGGTTCCGGCGCTCAGGGGTTGGGCAACTGCAGCTGGTGTTGGGGCCCCCAGGGGTTTGGCCCCTGGAGCTGGTGTTGGGGCCCCAGGGGTTATACCCCTGGAGCTATGGTTCGGGCGCTCAGGGGTTGGGCCCCTGGAGCTGGTGTTGGGGCCCCCAGGGATTGGGCCGCTGGAGCTATGTTTCGGGCGCTCTGCGGTTGGGCCCCTGGAGCTTGTGTTTTGGGCCCCGGGGGTTGGGCTCCTGGAACTGGTTTTGGGGCCTGCAGGAGTTAAGCTCTTGGAGCTCTGGTTGGGGCCCCCAGGGCTTAGGCCCCTGGAGCTATGGTTCGGGCGCTCAGGGGTTGGGCCCCTGGAGCTGGTGTTGGAACCCCCAGGGGTTGGGCCCCTGGAGCTGGTGAGGGGCCTCAGGGGTTAGGCCCTTGGAGCTATTGTTCGGGCGCTCAGGGGTTCTGCCCCAGGAGCTATGGTTTGGGCGCTCAGGGGTTGGGCCCCTGGAGATGAGGTCGAGGGCCCCAGGGATTTGGCCCCTGGAGCTGGGGTTGGGGCCCCCGAGGGTTACGCCCCTGGAGCTGTGGTTGGTACCCCTAGGGTTTAGGCCCCTGGAGCGATGGTTCGGGCGCTCAGGGGTTGGGCCCCTGGAGCTGGTGTTGGGGACCCCAGGGGTTAGGCCCCTGGAGGTATTGTTCGGGCGCTCAGGGGTTGGGCCCCTGGAGCTGGTGTTGGGGCCCCCAGGGGTCGGGCCCCTGGAGCTATGGTTCGGGCGCTCAGGGGTTGGGCCCCTGCAGCTGGTGTTGGGGCCCCCAGGGGTTGGGCCCCTGGAGCTGGTGTTGGGGCCGAGGGGTTAGGCACCTGGAGCTATGGTTCGGGCGCTCAGGGGTTAGGCACCTGGAGCTATGGTTCGGGCGCTCAGGGGTTGGGCCTCTGCAGCTGGTGTTGGGGGCTCGCAGGGGTTCGGCTCCTGGAGCAATGTTTCGGGCACTCAGGGGTTGGGCCCGTGGAGCTGGTGTTGTGGCCCCCAGGGGTTAGGCCCCTGGAGGTATTGTTCGGGCGCTCAGAGGTTGGACTCTTGGAGCTGGTGTTGGGGCCCCCAGGGATTAGGCCCCTGGAGCTATGGTTCAGGCGCTCAGGGGTTGGGCCCCTGGAGCTATGGTTCGGGCGCTCAGAGTTTGGGCCCCTGGAGTTGGGGTCGAGGGCCCCAGGGATTGGGCCCCTGGAGCTGGGGTTGGGGCCCCTGGGGGTTAGGCACCTGGCGCAATGGTTCGTGCGCTCAGGGGTTGGGCCCTTGGAGCTGGGTCGGGGGCCAGCAAGGGTTCGGCTCTTGGAGCTATGTTTCAGGCACTCAGAGGTTGGGCCCTTGGAGCTGGTGTTTGGGCCCCCAGGGATTAGGCCCCTGGAGCTGTGGTTCGGGCGCTCAGGGGTTGGGCCCCTGGACCTGGTGTTGGGACCCCAGGGGTTAGGCCCCTGAAGCTGTGGTTCGGGCGCTCAGGGGTTGGGCCCCTGGACCTGGTGTAGGGGCCCCCAGGGGTTGGGCCCCTGGAGCTGGTGTTGGGACCCCAGGGGTTAGGCCCCTGAAGCTGTGGTTCGGGCGCTCAGGGGTTGGGCCCCTGGACCTGGTGTTGGGGCCCCCAGGGATTGGGCCCCTCGAGCTATGTTTCGGGCGCTCTGGTGTTGGGCCCCTGGAGCTGTTATTGGGGCCCCCAGGGGTTGGGCTCCTGGAGCTGGTGTTTGGGTCCGCAGGGGTTGGGCCCCTGCAGCTGTTGTTGGGGCCCCCAGGGTTTAGGCCCCTGGAGCTATGGTTCGGGCGCTCAGGGGTTGGTTCCCTGGAGCTGGTGTTGGTTCCCCCAGGGGTTGGGCCCCTTGAGCTGGTGTTGGGGCCCCCAGGGGTTGGGCCCCTGGAGCTGGTGTTGGGTCCCCCAGGGGTTAGGCCCCTGGAGGTATTGTTCGGGCGTTCAGGGGTTGGGCCCTTGGAGCTGGTGTTCGGGCCCTCAGGCGTTAGGCCCCTGGAGGTATGGTTCGGGCACTCACGGGTAGGGCCCTGCAGCTGCTTTTGGGGTCCCCAGGGGTTGGGCCCCTGGAGCTGGTGTTATGGCCCCAGGGGTTAGGCCCCTGGAGCTATGGTTCAGGCGCTCTGGGGTTGGGCCCCTGGAGCTGGTGTTGGAACTCCCAGGGGTTGGGCTCCTGTAGCTCGGGTTGGGGCCTCAGGGGGTTAGGCCCCTGGAGCTATGCTTCGGGCGCTCAGGGGTTGGGCCCTGGAGCTGGTGTTGGGGCCCCCAGGGGTTGGGCCCCTGAAGCTGGGGTTTGGGCCCCCGGGGGTTAGGCCCCTGGAGCTGTGGTTCGGGCGCTCAGGGGTGGGGCCCCTGGAGCTGATGTTGAGGCCCCCAGGGTTTGGGGCCCTGGAGCTGGGGTTGGGGCCCGCAGGGGTTAGGCCCCTGGCGCTATGGATCGGGCGCTCAGGGGTTAGGCCCTTGGAACTTAGGTGGGGGCCCGCAGGGATTCTGCTCCTGGAGCTATGTTTCGGGCACTCATGGGTTGGGCTCGTTTAGCTGGTGTTGGGGCCCCCAGGGGTTAAGCCCCAGGAGGTATTGTTCGGGCGCTCAGAGGTTGGGCCCTTGGAGCTGGTGTTGGGGCCCCCAGTTGTCGGGCCCCTGGAGCTGGTTTTAGGGCCCCAGGGGTTAGGCCCCTGGAGCT
This sequence comes from Gopherus flavomarginatus, assembly GCF_025201925.1. Classification (NCBI taxonomy): domain Eukaryota; kingdom Metazoa; phylum Chordata; order Testudines; family Testudinidae; genus Gopherus; species Gopherus flavomarginatus. The sequence continues at coordinate 174,473 of NW_026114725.1, read as the reverse complement.
ATGGTTCTGGCGCTCAGGGGTTGGGCCCCTGGAGCTGGTGTTGGGGCCCCCAGGGATTGAGCCCCTGGAGCTATGTTTCGGGCGCTCTGGGGTTGGGCCCCTGGAGCTGGTGATGGGGCCGCCAGGGGTTAGTCTCCTGGAGCTGGTGTTGGGGCCCCCAGGGGTTAGGCCCCTGGAGCTATGGTTCGGGTGCTCAGGGGTTGGGCCCCTGGAGCTGGGGTCGAGGGCCCCAGGCGTTGTGCCCCTGGAGCTGGGGTTGGGGCCTCCGGGGGTTAGGCGCCTGGGGCTATGGTTCGGGCGCTCAGGGGTTGGGCCCTTGGAGCTTGGGTGGGGGCCCGCAGGGATTCGACTCCTGGAGCTATGTTTCGGGCACTCATGGGTTGGGCCCGTTTAGCTGGTGTTGGGGTCCCCAGGGGTTAAGCCCCTGGAGGTATTCTTCGGGCGCTCAGTGGTTGGTCCCTTGGAGCTGGTGTTGGGGCCCCCAGGGGTTGGGCCCCTGGAGCTGGTGTTGGGGCCTCCAGGGATTGGGAACCTGGAGCTATGTTTTGGGCGCTCTGGGGTTGGGCCCCTGGAGCTGGTGTTGGGGCCCCCAGGGGTTGGGCTCCTCGAGCTGGTGTTGGTGTCTGCAGGGGTTGGGCCCCTGGAGCTGTGGTTGGGGCCCCCAGGGATTAGGCCCCTGGAGCTATGATTCGGGCGCTCTGGGGTTGGGCCTCTGGAGCTGGTGTTGGGGCCCCCAGGGATTGGGCCCCTGGAGCTGGGGTTGGGGATCCCGGGGGTTAGGCCCCTGGAGCTGTGGTTCAGGCGCTCAGGGGTTGGGCCCCTGGAGCTGGTGTTGGGGCCTCCAGGGGTTCGGCCCCTGGAGCTCGGGTTCGGGCCCCCAGGGGTTAGGCCCCTGGAGCTATGGTTCAGGGGCTCAGGGGTTGGTCCCCTGCAGCTAGTGTTTGGGCCCCAAGGGGTTGGGCCCCTGGAGCAGGTGAAGGGCCCCAGGGGTTAATCCCCTGGAGCTATGATTCGGGCGCTCAGGGGTTGGGTCCCTGGAGCTATGGTTCGGGCGCTCAGGGGCTTGGCCCCTGGAGCTGGGGTCGAGGGCCCCAGGGGTTGGGCCCCTGGAGCTGGGGCTGGTGCCCCCGGGGGTTACGCCCCTGGAGCTGGGGTTGGGGCCCCCAGGGGTTAGGCCCCTGGAGCTATGGTTCGGGCGCTCAGGGTTTCGGCCCGTGGAGCTGGTGTTGGGGTCCTCAGGGGTTAGGCCCCTGGAGGTATTGTTCGGGCGCTTAGGGGTTGGGCCCCTGGAGCTATGGTTCGGGAGCTCTGGGGTTGGGCCCCTGGAGCTGGTGTTTGGGCCCGAGGGGTTAGGCACCTGGAGCTATGGTTCGTTCGCTCAGGGGTTGGGCCCCTGGATCTGGGGTGGGGGACCGCAGGGGTTCGGCTCCTGGAGCTATGTTTCGGGTACTTAGGGATTGGGCCCGTGGAGCTGGTGTTGGGGCCCCCAGGGGTTAGGACCCTGGAGGTATTGTTCGGGCGCTCAGAGGTTGGGCCCTTGGAGCTGCTGTTGAGGCCCCAGGGGTTAGGCCCCTGGAGCTATGGTTCGGGCGCTCAGGGGTTGGGCCCCTGGAGCTGGTGTTGGGGCCCCCAGGGATAGTGCCCCTGGAGCTATGTTTCGGGCGCTCTCGGGTTGGGCCCGTGGAGCTGGTGTTGGGGCCCCTAGGGGTTGGGCTCCTGGAGCTGGTGTGGGGGCCCGCAGGGGTTAGGCCCCTGGAGCTGTGGTTTGGGCCCCCAGGGGTTAGGCTCCTGGAGCTATGGTTCGGGCGCTCAGGGGTTGGGCAACTGGAGCTGGTGTTGGGGACCCCAGGGCTTCGGCCCCTGGAGCTGGGGTTGGGGCCCCCGGGGGTTAGGCCCCTGGAGCTATGGTTCGGGCGCTCAGGGTTTGGGCCCCTGGAGCTGATGTTGGGGCCCCCAGGGGTTGGGCCCCTGGAGCTATGATTCGGGCGCTCATGGGTTGAACCTCTGGAGCTAGTGTTGGGGCCCCAAGGGGTTGGGCCCCTCAACCTGGTGAGGGGCCCCAGGGGTTAGGCCCCTAGAGCTATGATTCGGGAGCTCAGGGGTTGGGCCCCTGGAGCTATGGTTCGGGCGCTCAGGGGATGGGCCCCTGGAGCTGGTGTTGGGGCATCCAGGGGTTGGGCCCCTGGAGCTGGTGTAGGGGCCCCAAGGGTTAGGCCCCTGGAGCTATGGTTCGGGCGCTCAGGGTTTGGGCCAATGGAGCTGGTGATGGGGCCCCCAGGGGTTGGGCCCCTGGAGCTGGAGTTTAGGCCCCCAGGGGTTAGGCCCCTAGAGCTATGGTTCGGGCGCTCAGGGGTTGGGCCCCTGGAGCTGGTGTTGGAGCCCCCAGGGGTTGGGCCCCTAGAGTTGGGGTCGAGGGCCCCAGGTGTTGGGCTCCTGGAGCTGAGGTTTGTTCCCCCGGGGGTTCGACCCCTGGCGCTATGGTTAGGGCGCTCAGGGGTTGGACCCTTGGAGCTGGGGTGGGGGCCCGCAGGGGTTCGGCTCCTGAAGCTGTTTCGTACACTCAGGGGTTTGGCCCGTGGAGCTGGTGTTGGGGCCCCCATGGGTTAGGCCCCTGGAGGTACTGTTCGGGCGCTCAGAGGTTGGGTCCTTGGAGCTCGTGTTGGGTCCCCCAGGGATTAGGCCCCTGGAGCTATGGTTCCGGCGCTCAGGGGTTGGGCCACTGTAGCTGGTGTTGGGGCCCCCAGGGGTTTGGCCCCTGGAGCTGGTGTTGGGGCCCCAGGGGTTATACCCCTGGAACTATGTTTCGTGCGCTCTGGGGTTGGGCCCGTGGAACTGGTGTTGGGGCCCCCAGGAGTTGGGCTCCTGGAGCTGGTGTTGGGGACCGCAGGGGTTAGGCCCATGGAGCTGTGGTTTGGGCCCCCAGGGGTTAGACCCCTGGAGCTATGGTTCGGGCGCTCACGGGTTGGGCCCCTGGAGCTGCTGTTAGGGCCCCCAGGGCTTCGGCCCCTGGAGCTGGGGTTGGGGCCCCCGGGGGTTAGGCCCCTGGAGCTATGGTTCGGGCGCTCAGGGGTTGGGCCCCTGTAGCTGGTGTTGGGGCCCCAAGGGGTTGGGCCACTCGAGCTCGTGAGGGGCCCCAGGGATTAGGCCTCTGGAGCTATGATTCTGGCGCTCAGGGGTTGGGACCCTGGAGCTATGGTTCGGGCGTTCAGGGGTTGGGCCCCTGGAGCTGGGGTCGAGGGCCCCAGCGGTTGGGCCCATGGAGCTATGGTTCGGGCGCTCAGGGGTTGGCCCCTGGAGCTGGTGTTGGGGTATCTAAGGGTTCGGCCCCTGGAGCTGGTGTTGGGGCTCCCAGGGACTGGGCCCCTGGAGCTATGTCTCGGGCGCTCTGGGGTTAGGCCCCTGGAGCTGGTGTTGGGGCCCCAGCGGTTGGGCTCCTGGAACTGGTCTTGGAGCCCGCAGGGGTTAGGCCCCTGGAGCTATGGTTCGGGCGCTCAGGGGTTGGGCCCCTGGAGCTTGTGTAGGGGCCCCCAGGGGTTTGGACCCTGGAGCTGGGGTTGGGTCCCTCGGGGCTTAGGCCCCTGGAGCTATGGTTCGGGCGCTCAGGGGTTGGTCCCCTGGAGCTGGTATTGGAACCCCCAGGGGTTGGGCCCCTGGAGCTGGTGAGTGGCCCCAGGGGTTAGGCCCTTGGAGCTATTGTTCGGGCGCTCAGCGGTTCGGCCCCTGTAGCTATGGTTCGGGCGCTCAGGGTTTGGGCCCCTTTAGATGGGGTCGAGGGCCCCAGGGGTTTGGCCCCTGGAGCTGCGGTTGGGGCCCCCGGGGGTTACGCCCCTTTAGCTGGGGTTGGGACCCTCAGGGGTTAGGCACCTGGAGCTATAGTTCGGGCGCTCAGGGGTTGGGCCCCTGGAGCTGGTGTTGGGGCCCCCAGGGGTTAGGCCCCTGGAGGTATTGTTCGGGCGCTCAGGGGTTGGGCCCTTGGAGCTGGTGTTGGGGCCCCCAGCGGTTAGACCCCTGGAAGTATGGTTCGGGCGCTCAAGGGTTGGGCCCTTGGAGCTGGTGTTGGGGCCCCCAGGTGTTGGGCCTTTGGAGCTGGTGTTGGGGCCCCAGGGGTTAGGCCCCTGGAGCTATGTTTCGGGCGCTCAGGGATTGGGCCCCTGGAGCTGGTGTTCGGGTCCCCAGGGGTCGGGCCACTGGAGTTATGGTTCGGGCACTCAAGGGTTGGGCCTATGCAGCTGGTGTTGGGGCCCCAGGGTTTGGGCCCCTGGAGCTGGTGTTGGGGCCAAAGGGGTTAGGCCCCTGGAGCTATGGTTCGGGCGCTGAGGGTTTGGGCCTCTGGAGCTATGGTTTCGGCACTCGGGGGTTAAGCCTCTGGAGCTGGGGTTGGGGCCCCTAGGGGTTAGGCCCCTGGAGCTATGGTTCGGGCGCTCAGGAATTGGGCTCCTGGATCTGGTGTTCGGGCCCCCAGGGGTTGGGCCCCTGGAGCTGGGGTTGGGGCCCCTAGGGCTTAGGCCCCTGGAGCTATGGTTCGGGCGCTCAGGGGTTCGGGCCGTGTAGCTGGTATTGGGTCCCCCAGGGGTTGGGCCCCTGGAGCTGGTGTTAGGGCCCCAGGGATTAGGCCCATGGAGCTTTGGTTCGGGCGCTCAGGGGTTGGGCCCCTGGAGCTGTGGTCGAGGGCCCCAGGGTTTGGACCCCTGGAGCTGGGGTTGGAGCCCCCGGGGGTTATGACCCTGAAGCTGGGGTTGGGGCCCCTGGAGCTATGGTTCGGGCGCTCAGGGGTTGGGCCCCTGGAGATGGTGTTGGGGCTCCCAGGGGTTAGACCCCTGAAGATATTGTTCGGGCACTCAGGGGTTGGGCCCTTGGAGCTGGTGTTGGGGCCCCCAGGGGTTAGGCCCCTGAAGGTATGCTTCGGGCGGTCAGGGGTTGGGCCCCTTGAGCTGGTGTTGGTGCCCCCAGGAGTTGGGCCCCTGGAGCTGGTGTTGGGGTCTCTGGGGTTAGTCACCTGGAGCTATGGTTCGGGCGCTCAGGGGTTAGGCCTCTGGAGCTATGGTTCGGGCGCTCAGGGTTTGGGACTGTGGAGCTGGGGTCGAGGGTCCCAGGGGTTGGGCCCCTGGAGCTGGGGTTGGGGCCCCCGGGGGTTAGGCCCCTGGCGCTTTGTTTCGGGCACTCAGGGGTTGGTCCCATGGAGCTGGTGTTGGGGCCCCCAGGGGTTAGGCCCCTGGTGGTATTATTCGAGCGCTCAGGGGTTGGACCCCTGGAGCTGGTGTTGGGTCCCCCAGGGATTGGGCCCCTGGAGCTGGGGTTGGTGCCCCCGGGGGTTAGGCCCCTAGAGCTATGTTTCGGGCGCTCAGGGGTTGGGCCCCTGGAGCTTGGGTGGGGGCCCGCAGGGATTCGACTCCTGGAGCTATGTTTCGGCACTCATGGGTTGGGCCCATTTAGCTGGTGTTGGGGCCCCCACGGGTTAAGCCCCTGGAGGTATTGTTCGGTAGCTCAGTGGTTGGGCCCTTCGAGCTGGTGTTGGGGCCCCCAGGGGTCGGGTCCCTGGAGCTGGTGTTGGGGCCCTAGGGGTTAGGCCCCTGGAGATATGGTTCGGGCGGTCAGGGGTTGGGCCCCTGGAGCTGGTGTTGGGGCCCCCAGGGATTGGGCCCCTGGAGCTATGTTTCGAGCGCTCTGGGGTTGGGCCCCTGGAGCTAGTGTTGGGGCCCCCTGGGGTTGGGCTCCTGGAGCTGGTGTTGGGGCCCGCAGGGGTTAGGCCCCTGGAGCTATGGTTCGGGCGCTCTGGGGTTGGGCCCCTGGAGCTGGTGTTGGGGCCCCCAGGGATTGGGCCAATGGAGCTGGGGTTGGGGCCCCAGGGGTTAGGCCCCTGGAGCTATGGTTCGGGCGCTCAGGGGTTCGGCCCCTGGAGCTGGTGTTGGGGCCCCCAGGGGTCGGGCCCCTGGAGCTATGGTTCGGGCGCTCAGGGGTTGGGCCCTTGCAGCTGGTGTTGGGGCCTCCAGGGGTTAGGCACCTGGAGGTATTGTTCGGGCGCTAACGTGTTGGGCCCCTCGATCTGGTGTTGGGGCCCCCAGGGATTAGGCCCCTGGAGCTATGGTTCGGGCACTCAAGGGTTGGGCCTATGCAGCTGTTGTTGGGGCCCCAGGGTTTGGGCCCCTGGAGCTGGTGTTGGGGCCAAAGGGGTTAGGCCCCTGGAGCTATGGTTCGGGCGCTCAGGTGTTGGGCCTCTGGAGCTATGGCTCGGGTACTCAGGGGTTAGGCACCTGGAGCTGGGGTCGAGGGCCCCAGGGGTTGGGCCCCTGGAGCTCGGGTTGGAACCCCCGGGGGTTAGGCCCCTAGAGCTAGGGTTCGGGCGCTCAGGGATTGGGCTCCTGGAGCTGGTGTTTGGGCCCCCAGGGGTTGGGCCCCTGGAGCTGGGGTTGAGGCCCCTAGGGGTTAGGCCCCTGGAGCTATGGTTCGGGCGCTCAGGGGTTGAGCCCCTGGAGCTGGTGTTGGGGCCCCCAGGGATTGGGCCCCTGGAGCTGGTGTTAGGGCCCCAGGGGTTAGGCCCATGGAGCTTTGGTTCGGGCGCTCAGGGATTGGGCCCCTGGAGCTATGGTTCGGGCGCTCAGGGGTTGGGCCCCTGGAGCTGTGGTCGAGAGCCCCACGGTTTGGACCCCTGGAGCTGGGGCTGGGGCCCCCGGGGGTTACGACCCTGAAGATGGGGTTGGGGCCCCCAGGGGTTAGGCCCCTGGAGCTATGGTTCGGGCGCTCAGGGGTTGGGCCCCTGGAGATGGTGTTGGGGCCCCCAGGCGTTAGGCCCCTGAAGGTATTGTTCGGGCGCTCAGGGGTTAGGCCATTGGAGCTGGTGTTGGGGCCCCCAGGGGTTAGGCCCCTGTAGGTATGCTTCGGGCGGTCAGGGGTTGGACCCCTTGAGCTGGTGTTGGGGCCCCCAGGAGTTGGGCCCCTGGAGCTGGTGTTGGGGCCTCAGGGGTTAGTCACCTGGAGCTATGGTTCGGGCGCTCAGGGGTTAGGCCCCTGGAGCTATGGTTCGGACGCTCAGGGTTTGGTCCCAAGGAGCTGGTGTTGGGGCCCCCAGGGGTTAGGCCCCTGGAGGTATTGTTCGGGCGCTCAGGGGTTGGACCCCTGGAGCTGTTGTTGGGGCCCCCAGGGATTGGGCCCCTGGAGCTGGGGTTGGGGCCCCCGGGGTTTAGGCCCCTGGAGCTGTGGTTCAGGCGCTCAGGGGTTGGGACCCTGGAGCTGGTGTTGGGGCCTCCAGGGGTTGGGCCCCTGGAGCTGGTGGTGGGGCCCCCAGGGGTTCGGCCTCTGGAGCTGGGGTTGGGGCCCCCAGGGGTTAGGATCCTGGAGCTATGGTTCTTGCGCTCAGGGGTTGGGCCCCTGGAGCTGGTGTTGGGGCCCCAGGGGTTAGGCCCCTGGAGCTATGGTTCGGGCGCTCAGGGGTTGGGCCCCTGGAGCTATGGTTCGGGCGCTCAGGGGTTGGGCCCCTGGAGCTGGGGTCGAGGGCCCCAGGGGTTGGTCCCCTGGAGCTGGGGTTGGGGCCCCCGGGGGTTAGTCCCCTGGAGCTATGTTTCGGGTGCTCAGGGGTTCGGCCCTTGGAGCTGGGGTGGCGGCCCCCAGGGGTTAGGCCCCTGGAGGTATTGTTCGGGCGCTCAGGCGTTGGGCCCTTGGATCTGGTGTTCGATCCCCCAGGGGTTAGGCCCCTGGAGGTATTGTTCGGGTGCTCAGGCGTTGGGCCCTTGGAGCTGGTGTTCGGGCCCCCAGGGGTTAGGCCCCTGGAGGTATGGTTCGGGCGCTCAGGGGTTGGGCCCCTGGAGCTGGTGTTGGGGCCCCTGACCTAAAGTCACCCCCTGCTCTCCCATCCCCCATTTCCTGCATTGAGCAAGAGTGACACCGTGTGACGAGATAGGGTAATGCACAGAGCGTTTCCCCGCATGGAGCAACAGTGACACCATGTAGCCACACAGGGTAATCCACAGAGCATTTCCCCGCATGGAGCAACAGTGACACCATGTGGTCACGCAGGGTAATGCACATATCATTTCCTGCATGGAGCTATGGTTCAGGAGCTCTGGGGTTGGGCCCCTGGAGCTGGTGTTGGGGCTCCCAGGGGTTGGACCCCTGGAGCTGCTGTTGGGGCCCCCAGGGGTTAGGCCCCTGGAGGTATTATTCAGGCGCTCAGGGGTTGGGACCTTGGAGCTGGTGTTGGGGCCCCCAGGGATTAGGCCCCTGGAGCTATGGTTTGGGCGCTCAGGGGTTGGACCCCTGGAGCTGGTGTTGGGGCCCCCAGGGGTTAGGCACCTGGAGGTATTGTTCGGGCATTCAGGGGTTTGGCCCATGGATCTGGTGCTGGGGCCCCAGGGTTTGGGCCCCTGGAGCTGGTGTTGGGGCCCCAGGGGTTAGGCCCCTGGAGCTATGGTTTGGGCGCTCAGGGGTTGGGCCCCTCGAGCTATGGTTCGGGCACTCAGGGGTTCGGTTCCTGGAGCTGGGGTTGGAGCCCCCGGGGGTTAGGCCCCTGGAGCTATGGTTCGGGCGCTCAGGGGTTGGGCCTCTTTAGCTGGTGTTGAGGTCCCGAGGGGTTGGGCCCCTGCAGCTGGGGTTGGGGCCCGAAGGGGTTGGGACCCTGAAGCTGGTGTTGGGGCTCCAGGCGTTAGGCCCCTGGAGCTCTGGTTCGGGCGCTCAGGGGTTGGGCCGCTGGAGCTATGGTTCGGGCGCTCAGGGGTTGGGCCCCTGGAGCTGGGGTCGAGGGCCCCAGGGGTTGGGCCCCTGGAGCTGGGGTTGGGGCCACCAGGGGTTGGGCCCCTGGAGCTGGTGTTCGGGCCCCTAGGGGTTAGGCCCCTGGAGCGATGGTTCGGGCGCTCAGGGGTTGGGCCCCTGGAGCTGGTGTTGGGGCCCCCAGGGGTTGGGCCCCTGGAGCTGGTGTTGGGGCCACAGGGGTTAGGCCCCTGGAGCTATGGTTCAGGCGCTCAGGGGTTCGGCCGCTGCAGCTGGTGTTGGGGCCCCCAGGGGCTGGACCCCTGGAGCTGGTGTTAGGGCCCCAGGGGTTAGGCCCCTGGAGCTATGGTTCGGGTGCTCAGGGGTTAGGCCCCTGGAGCTGGTGTTGGGGCCCCCAGGGGTTGGGCCCCTGGAGCTGGTGTTGGGGCCCCAGGGGTTAGGCCCCTTGAGCTATGGTTCGGGCGCTCAGGGGTTGGGCCCTTGGAGCTGGGGTGGGGGAACCCAGGAGTTAGGCCCCTTGAGCTATGGTTCGGGCGCTCAGGGGTTGGGCCTTTGGAGCTGGGGTGGGGGACCCCAGGAGTTAGGCCCCTGCAGCTATGTTTCGGGCTCTCAGGGGTTGGGCCCCTGGAGCTGGTGTTGGGGCCCCCAGGGGCTGGACCCCTGGAGCTCGTGTTGGGGCCCCCAGGGGTTGGGCCCCTGGAGCTGGGGCTGGGGTCCCTGGGAGTTAGGCCCCTTGAGCTATGGTTCTGGCGCTCAGGGGTTGGGCCCCTGGAGCTGGTGTTGGGGCCCCCAGGGGTTGGGCCCCTGGAGCTATGGCTCGGGCGCTCTTGGGTTAGGCCCCTGGAGCTTGTGTTGGGGCCCCCAGGGGTTGGGCTCCTGGAGCTGGTGTTGGGTCCCCCAGGGGTTTGGCCCCTGGAGCTGGGGTTGGGGTCCCCGGGGCTTAGGCCCCTGGTGCTATGATTCGGGCGCTCAGGGGCTGGGCCCCTGGAGCTAGTGTTGGGGCCCCCAGGATTTGGGTCCCTGGAGCTGGGGTTGGGGCCCCGGGGGTTAGGCCCCTGGAGCTATGGTTCGGATGCTCAGGAGTTGGGCCCCTGGAGCTGGTGTTCGGGCCCCAAGGGGTTTGGGCCCCTGAAGCTGGTATTGTTGCCCCCAGGGGTTGGGCCCCTGGAGCTATGGTTCGGGCGCTCTGGGGTTGGGCCCCTGGAGCTGGTGTTGGGTCCCCCAGGGGTTGTGCCCCTGGAGCTGGGGTTGGGGTTCCTGGGTGTTAGGCCCCTTGAGCTATGGTTCCGGCGCTCAGGGGTTGGGCCCCTGGAGCTCGTGTTGGGGCCCCTGGAGATCGTTTTGGGGCCCCAGGTGTTAGGCTCCTGGAGCTATGGTTCAGCTGCTCAGGGGTTCGGACCCTTGAGCTGGTGTTAGGACCCCCAGGGGTTTGTCCCCTGGAGCTATGGTTCGGGCGCTCTGGGGTTGGGCCCCTGGAGCTGGTGTTGGGGCCCCTAGGGGTTGGGCCCCTGGAGCTGGTGTTGGGGCCCCCAGGGGCGGGACCCATGGAGCGGGTGTTGGGGCCCCAGGGGTTAGGCCCCTGGAGCTATGGTTTGGGTGCTCAGGGGTTAGGCCCCTGGAGCTGGTGTTGGGACCCCCAGGGGTTGGGCCCCTGGAACTGGTGTTGGGGCCCCAGGGGTTAGGCCCCTTGAGCTATGGTTCAGGCGATCAGGGGTTGGGCCCCTGGAGCTATGGTTCGGGCGCTCAGGGGTTTGGCCCCTGGAGATGGTGTTGGGGCCCCCAGGGGTTAGGACCCTGGAGGTATTGTTCGGGCGCTCAGTTGTTGGGCCCCTGGAGCTGGTGTTGGGGTCCCCAGGGATTAAGCCCCTGGAGCTATGGTTCGGGCACTCAGGGGTTGGCCCTAGGAGCTGGTGTTCGGGCCCCGGGGGCTGGGCCCCTGGAGCTAGTGTTGGGGCCCCCAGGGGTTGGGCCCCTGGAGCCGGGGTTGGGGCCCGGGGGTTAGACCCCTGGAGCTATGGTTCGGGCGCTCAGGGGTTGGGCCCCTGGAGCTGGCGTTGGGGCCCCAGGGGTTAGGCCCCGGAGCTATGATACTGGCGCTCAGGGGTTTGGCCCCTGGAGCTGGGGTCGACGGCCCCAGGGTTTGGGCCCCTGGAGCTGGGGTTCGGGCCCCCGGGGGTTAGGCCCAAGGAGCTATGGTTCGGGCTCTCAGGGGTTGGGCCCCTTGAGGTATGGTTCGGGCGCTCAGGGGTTGGGCCCCTGGAGCTGGTGTTGGGGCCCCCAGGGGTTCGGCCCCTGGAGCTGGGGTTGGGGCCCCAGGGGGTTAGGCCCCTGGAGCTATGGTTCGGGCGCTCAGGGGTTGGGCCCCTGGAGCTGGTGTTGGGACCCCCAGGGGTTGGGCATCTGGAGCTATGATTCTGGCACTCAAGGGTTGGGCCCCTGTTGCTGGTGTTGGGGCCTCCAGGGGTTGAGCTCCTGGAGCTGGTGTTGGGGCCCCCAGGGGTTGGGCCCCTGGAGCTGGGGTTTGGGTCCCTGGGCGTTATGCCCATGGAGCTATGGTTCGGGCGCTCAGGAGTTGGGCCCCAGTAGCCGGTGTTGGGGCCCCTAGGGGCTCGGCCCCTGGAGCTGGAGTTGGGGCACCAGGGGTTAGGCCCCTGGAGCTATGGTTCGGGCGGTCAGGGGTTGGGCACCTGGAGCTGGTGTTGGGGCCGTCAGGGTAAGGCCCCTGAAACTATGGTTCGGGCGCTCAGGGGTTGGGCCCCTGGACCTGGTGTTGGGGCCCACAGGGGTTGGGCCCCTGGAGCTGGTGTTGGGGCCCCTGGCTTTTAGGCCCCTGGAGCTATGGTTCGGGCGCTCAGGGATTGGGCCCCAGGAACTGGTGTTGCCGCCCCCAGGGGTTGGGCCCTTGGAGCTGGGGTTGGGGACCCCAGGGGTTAGGCCCCTGGAGCTATGGTTCGGGCGCTCAGGGGTTGTTCCCCTCGAACTGCTGTTGGGGCCCCAGCGGTTGGGCCCCTGGAGCTGGTGTTGGAACCCCAAGGGTTAGGCCCCTGGAGCTAGGGTTCGGGCGCTCAGGGGTTGGGCCCCTGGAGGTGGTGTTGGGGCCCCCAGGGGTTGGGCCCCTGGAGCTGGGGTTGGGGCCCCTAGGGTTTAGGCCCCTGGAGCTACGGTTTGGGCGCTCAGGGGTTGGGCCCCTGGAGCTGGTTTTGTGGCCCCCAGGGTTGGGCCCCTAAAGCTGGAGTTGGGGCCCCAGTGGTTAGGCCCCTTGAGCTATGGTTCAGGCGCGCAGCGGTTGGGCCCCTGGAGCTATGGTTCAGGGACTCAGGGGTTGGGCCCCTGGAGCTGGTGTTGAGGCCCCCAGGGGTTAGGCCCCTGGAGGTATTGTTCGGGTGCTCAGGTGTTCGGCCCCTGGAGCTGGTGTTGGGGTCCCCAGGGATTAGGCCCCTGGAGAAATGGTTCGGGCACTCAGGGGTTGGACCCCTGGAGCTGGCGTTGGGGCCCCCAGGGGTTTAGCCCCTGGAGCTGGTGTTGGGGCCCCAGGGGTTAGGCCCCTTGAGCTATGGTACGGGTGCTCAGGGGTTGGGCCACTGGAGCTATGGTTCGGGCGCTCAGGGGTTGGGCCCCTGGAGTTGGTGTTGGGTCCCCCAGGGGTTCGGCCCGTGGAGGTATTGTTCGAGAGCACAGGGGTTGGGCCCTTGGAGCTGGTGTTGGGGCCCACAGGGGTTAGGCCCCTGGAGCTATGGTTCGGGCGCTCAGGAGTTGGGCCCCTGCAGCTGGTGTTGAGGCCCCCAGAGGTTGGGCTCCTGGAGCTTTTCTTCGAGCCCCATTGGTTAGGCCCCTGGAGCTATGGTTCGGGCGCTTAGAGGTTGGGCCCCTGGAGCTGGTGTTGTTGCCCCCAGAGGTTGGGCCCCTGAAGCTATGGTTCGGGCGCTCTGGGGTTGGGCCCCTGGAGCTGGTGTTGGGGTCCCCAGGGGTTGGGCTCCTGGAGCTGGTGTTGCGCCCCCAGGGGTAGGGCCCGTGGAGCTGGTGTTGGGGCCCCCAGGGGTTGGGCCCCTAGAGCTGGGGTTGGGGCCCCCGGGGGTTAGGCCCCTGGAGCTATGGTTCGGGCGCTCCGGGGTTTGGCCCCTCGAGCTGGTGTTGGGGCCCCCAGGGGTTGGGCCCCTGGAACTGGTGCTGCGGCCCCAGCGGTTAGGCCCCTTGAGCTATGGTTCAGACGCTCAGGGGTTGGTCCCCTGGAGCTATGGTTCGGGCGCTCTGGGGTTGGGCCCCTGGAGCTGGTGTAGGGGACCCCAGGGGTTAGGCCCCTGGAGCTATTGTTCAGGCGCTCTGGGCTTGAGCCCCTGGAGCTGGTGTTGGGGAACCAGGGGTTAGGCCCCTGGAGCTATGGTTCGGTCTCTCAGAGGTTGGGACCCTGGGGCTGGAGTTGGGGCGCCAGGGGTTAGGCCCCGGACCTATTGTTCGGGCGCTCAAGGGTTGGGCCCCTGGAGCTGGTCTTCGGTCCCCCAGGGGTTACGCCCCTGGAGGTATTGTTCGGGCGCTCAGGGGTTGGGCCCTTGGAGCTGGTGTTGGGGCCCACAGGGGTTATTCCCCTGGAGCTATGGTTCGGGCGCTCAACGGTTGGGCACCTGGAGCTGGTGTTTGGGCCCCCAGGGGTTAGGCCCCTGAAGGTATTGTTCGGGCGCTCAGGGGTTGGGCTCTTCGAGATGGTGTTGGGACCCACAGGGGTTAGGACCCTGGAGCTATGGTTCGGGCGCTCAGGAGTTGGGCACCTGGAGCTGGTGTTGGGGCCCCCAGGGGATGGGCCCCTGGAGCTGGTGCTGGGGCCCCAGGGGTTAGGCCCCTGGAGCTATGGTTCGGGCGCTCAGGAGTTGGGCCCCTGGAGCTGGTGTTCGGGCCCCAAGGGGTTGGGCCCCTGGAGCTGGTATTGTTGCCCCCAGGGGTTGGGCCCCTGGAGCTATGGTTCGGGCGCTCTGGGGTTGGGCCCCTGGAGCTGGTGTTGGGGCCCCCAGGGGTTGTGCCCCTGGAGCTGGGGTTGGGGTTCCTGGGTGTTAGGCCCGTGTCATAAACAGATAGCTAAGGGTTAATGTCTCTTTCACCTGAAGCACCTGACCAGAGGACCAATCAGGAAACCGGATTTTTTCAACTTTGGGTGGAGGGAATTGAGTGTCTAATCTTTTGTCTGCCTGCCTGCTTTCTCTGAGCTTTGGAGAAGTAGTTCTACTTTCTAATTGTCTGTTTCTAAGTGTAAGGACAAAGAGATCAGATAATAAGTTCTATGGTTTCTTTTCTTTGGTATTTGCATGAATATAAGTGCTGGAGTGCTTTGATTTGTATTCTTTTTGAATAAGGCTGTTTATTCAATATTCTTTTAAGCAATTGACCCTGTGTTGTATCATCTTAATACAGAGAGAACATTCGGATGTATTTTTCTTTCTTTTTATATAAAGCTTTCTTTTAAGACCTGTTGGAGTTTTTCTTTACTTCAGGGAAATTGAGTCTGTACTCACCAGGGAATTGGTGGGAGGAAGAAATGGGGAGATCTGTGTGTTGGATTTGCTAGCCTGATTTTGCATTCCCTCTGGGGGAATAGGAAAGTACTTTTTGTTTCCAGGATTGGGAACAGAGAGGGGGAGTCTCTCTGTGTAGTTTCACAGAGCTTGTGTCTGTGTATCTCTCCAGGAGCACCTGGAGGGGGGAAGGGAAAAAGGATTATTTCACTTTGTTGTGAGACTCAAGGGATTTGGGTCTTGGGGTCCCCAGGGAAGGTTTTTCAGAGGGACCAGAGTGCCCCAAAACACTCTAATTTTTTGGGTGGTGGCATCAGGTACCAGGTCCAAGCTGGTAACTAAGCTTGGAGGTTTTCATACTAACCCCCATATTTTGGACGCTAAGGTCCAAAACTGGGACTAAGGTTATGATAGCCCCTTGAGCTATGGTTCGGGCGCTCAGGGGTTGAGCCCCTGGAGCTCGTGTTTGGGCCCCTGGAGCTCATTTTGGGGCCCCAGGGGTTAGTCCCCTGGAGCTATGATTCAGGTGCTCAGGGGTTGGGCCCCTGGAGCTGGTGTTAGGGCCCCCAGGGGTTTGTCCCCTGGAGCTATGGTTCTGGCGCTCTGGGGTTGGGCCCCTGGAGCTGGTGTTGGGGCCCCTAGGGGTTGGGCCCCTGGAGCTGGGGTTGGGGCCCCTGGGGTTAGGCCCCTGGAGCTATGGTTCAGGCGCTCAGGGGTTGGGCCCCTGGAGCTGGTGTTGGGGCCCCCAGGGGCTAGACCCATAGAGCGGGTGTTGGGGACCCAGGGGTTAGGCCCCTGGAGCTATGGTTTGGGTGCTCAGGGGTTAGGCCCCTGGAGCTGGTGTTGGGACCCCCAGGGGTTGGGCCCCTGGAGCTCGTGTTGGGGCCCCAGGGGTTAGGCCCCTTGAGCTATGGTTCAGGCGCTCAGGGGTTGGGCCCCTGGAGCTATGGTTCGGGCGCTCAGGGGTTTGGCCCCTGGAGATGGTGTTGGGGCCCCCAGGGGTTAGGCCCCTGGAGGTATTGTTCGGGCGCTCGGTTGTTGGGCCCCTGGAGCTGGTGTTGGGGTCCCCAGGGATTAAGCCCCTGGAGCTATGGTTCGGGCACTCAGGGGTTGGCCCTAGGAGCTGGTGTTCGGGCCCCGGGGGCTGGGCCCCTGGAGCTAGTGTTGGGGCCCCCAGGGGTTGGGCCCCTGGAGCTGGCGTTGGGGCCCCAGGGGTTAGGCCCCGGAGCTATGATACGGGCGCTCAGGGGTTTGGCCCCTGGAGCTGGGGTCGACAGCCCCAGGGTTTGGGCCCCTGGAGCTGGGGTTCGGTCCCCCGGGGTTTAGGCCCAAGGAGCTATCGTTTGGGCTCTCAGGGGTTGGGCCTCTTGAGCTATGGTTCAGGCGCTCAGGGGTTGGGCCCCTGGAGCTGGTGTTGGGGCCCCCAGGGGTTCGGCCCCTGGAGCTGGGGTTGGGTCCCCCGGGGGTTAGGCCCCTGGAGCTATGGTTCGGGAGCTCAGGGGTTGGGCCCTTGCAGCTGGGGTGGGGGCCCCCAGGGGTTAGGCCCCTGGAACTATGGTTCGGGAGCTCAAGGGTTGGGCCCCTGGAGCTGGTGTTGGGTCCCCCAGGGGTTAGGCCCCTGGAGGTAGTGTTCGGGCGCTCAGGGGTTGGGCCCTTGGAGCTGGTGTTGGGGCCCACAGGGGTTAGGTCCCTGGAGCTGGTGCTGGGTCCTCCAGGGGTTGAACCCTGGAGCTGGGGTTGGGGTCCCCGGGGGTTAGGCCCCTGGAGCTATGGTTCTGGTGCTCTGGAGTTGGGCCCCTGGAGCTGGTGTTGGGGCCCCCAGGGGTTGGGCCACTGGAGCTGGGGTTGGGGTCCCTGGGGGTTAGGTCCCTGGAGCTATGGTTCGGGCGCTCAGGGGTTGGGCTCCTAGAGCTGGTGTTGGGACCCCCAGGGGTTAGACCCCTGGAGCTATGGTTCGGGCGCTCAGGGGTTGGGCCCCTGGAGCTAGTATTGGGGCCCCTAGGGGTTGGGCCCCTGGAGCTGGGGTTGGGGCCCCTAGGGTTAGGCCCCTGGAGCTATGGTTCGGGCGCTCAGGGGTTAGGCCCCTGGAGCTGGTGTTAGGTCCCCAGGGGTTAGGCCCCTGAAGGTATTGTTCGGGCGCTCAGGGGTTGGGCCCTTGGAGCTGGTGTTGGGGCCGCCAGGGGTTGGGCCCCTGGAGCTGGTGTTGGGGCCCCAGGAGTTAGGCCCCTGGAGCTATGGTTCGGGCGCTCAGGAGTTGGGCCCCTGGAGATGGTGTTGGGGCCGCCAGGGGTTGGGCCCCTGGAGCTGGTGTTGGGGCCGCCAGGGGTTGGGCCCCTAGAGCTGGTGTTGGGGCCCCAGGAGTTAGGCCCCTGGAGCTATGGTTCGGGCGATCAGGGGTTGGGCCCCTGGAGCTGGTGTTGGGTCCCCCAGGGGTTGGGCCCTTGGAGCTGGGGTTGGGGCCCCCAGAGGTTAGGCCCCTGGAGCTATGGTTCGGGCCCTCAGGGGTTGTTCCCCTGGAACTGGTGTTGGGGCCCCAGCGGTTGGGCCCCTGGTGCTGGTGTTAGAACCCCAAGGGTTAGGCCCCTGGAGCTAGGGTTCGGGCGCTCAGGGGTTGGGCCCCTGGAGGTGGTGTTGGGGCCCCCAGGGGTTGGGCCCCTGGAGCTGGGGTTGGGGCCCTTAGGGGTTAGGCCCCTGGAGCTACGATTCGGTCGCTCAGGGGTTGGGCCCCTGGAGCTGGTTTTGTGGCCCCCAGGGTTGGGCCCCTAGAGCTGGTGTTGGGGCCCCAGGGGTTAGGCCCCTTGAGCTATGGTTCAGGCGCTCAGCGGTTGGGCCCCTGGAGCTATGGTTCGGGGACTCAGGGGTTGGACCCCTGGAGCTGGTGTTGAGGCCCCCAGGGGTTAGGCCCCTGGAGGTATTGTTCGGGCGCTCAGGTGTTCGGCCCCTGGAGCTGGTGTTGGGGTCCCCAGGGATTAGGCCCCTGGAGAAATGGTTCGGACACTCAGGGGTTGGACCCCTGGAGCTGGCGTTGGGGACCCAGGGGCTGGACCCCTGGAGCTGGTGTTGGAGCCCCAGGGGTTAGGCCCAAGGAACTATGTTTCGGGTGCTCAGGGGTTGGGCCCCTGGAGCTGGTGTTCGGGCCCCCAGGGGTTCGGCCCCTGGAGCTGGTGTTGGGGCCTTCAGGGGTTAGGCCCCTGGAGCTATGGTTCGGGTGCTCTGGAGTTGGGCCCCTGGAGATGGTGTTGGGGCCGCCAGGGGTTGGGCCCCTGGAGCTAGTGTTGGGGCCCCAGGAGTTAGGCCCCTGGAGCTGGTGTTGGAGCCCCAGGGGTTAGGCCCAAGGAATTATGGTTCGGGTGCTCAGCGGTTGGGCCCCTGGAGCTGGTTTTCGGGCCCCCAGGGGTTGGGCCCCTGGAGCTGGTGTTCGGGCCCCCAGGGGTTTGGCCCCTGGAGCTGGTGTTGGGGCCCCAGGGGTTAGGTCCCTTGAGCTATGGTACGGGTGCTCAGGGGTTGGGCCACTGGAGCTATGGTTCGGTCTCTCAGAGGTTGGGACCCTGGGGCTGGAGTTGGGGCCCCAGTGGTTAGGCCCCGGACCTATGGTTCGGGCGCTCAACGGTTGGGCCCCTGGAGCTGGTCTTCGGTCCCCCAGGGGTTAGGCCCCTGGAGGTATTGTTCGGGCGCTCAGGGGTTGGGTCCTTGGAGCTGGTGTTGGGGCCCACAGGGGTTATTCCCCTGGAGCTATGGTTCGGGCGCTCAAGGGTTGGGCACCTGGAGCTGGTGTTTCGGCCCCCAGGGGTTAGGCCCCTGAAGGTATTGTTCGGGCGCTCAGGGGTTGGGCTCTTCGAGATGGTGTTGGGACCCACAGGGATTAGGACCCTGGAGCTATGGTTCGGGCGCTCAAGGGTTCGGCACCTGGAGCTGGTGTTGGGGCCCCCAGGGGTTGGGCCCCTGGAGCTTGTGTTGTTGCCCCCAGGGGTTGGGCCCCTGGAGCTATGGTTCGGGCGCTCTGGGGTGGGGCCCCTGGAGCTAGTGTTGGGGCCGCCAGGGGTTGGGCTCCTGGAGCTCGTGCTGGGGCCCCCAGGGGTTGGTCCCCTGGAGCTTTGGTTGGGGTCCCTGGGGGTTAGGCCCCTGGAGCTATGGTTTGGGCGCTCAGGGGTTGAGCCCTTGGAGCTGGTGTTGCGGCCCCCAAAGGCTGGGCCCCTGGAGCTGAGTTTGGGGCCCCCAGGGGTTAGGCCCCTGGAGCTATGGTTCGGGCGCTCAGGGGTTGGGCCCCTGGAGCTGGTATTGGGGCCCCAGGGATTAGGCCCCTGGAGCTATGGTTCGGGCGCTCAGGGGTTGGGCCCCTGGAGCTATGGTTCGGGGGCTCAGGGGTTGGGCCACTACAGCTGGTGCTGGGGCCCCCAGGGGTTGGGCCCATGGAGCTGGGATTGGGGCCCCGGGGGTTAGTCCCCTGGAACTATGGTTTGGCCTCTCAGTGGTTGGGACACTTTAGCTGGAGTTGGGGCCCCAGGGGTTAGACCCCGGAGCTATGGTTTGGGCGCTCAGGGGTTGGGCCCCTGGAGCTGGGGTTGGGGCCCACGGGGGTTAGACCAAAGGAGCTATGGTTCGGGCGCTCAGGGGTTGGGCCCCTGGAGCTGGGGTGGGATCTTCCAGGGGTTAGGCCCCTGGAGCTATGTTGCGGGCGCTCAAGGTTTGGGCCCCTGGAGCTGGTGTTGGGTCCCCCAGGGGTTAGGCCCCTGGAGGTATTGTTCTGGTGCTCATTGGTTGGGCACTTAGAGCTGGTGTTGGGGCCCACAGGGGTTAGGCCCCTGGAGCTATGGTTCGGGCGCTCAGGAGTTGGGCCCCTGGAGATGGTGTTGGGTCCCCCAGGGGTTGGGCCCCTGGAGCTGGTGTTGGGGCCCCAGGGGTTAGGCCCCTGGAGCTATGGTTTGAGCGCTCAGGGGTTGGGCCCATGGAGCTGTTTTTGGGGCCCCCAGGGGTTGGGCCCTTGGAGCTATGGTTCGGGCGCTCTGGGTTTGGGCCCCTGGAGCTGGTGTTCGGACCCCAGGGTTTGGGCTCCTGGAGCTGATGTTGGGGCCCCCTAGGGGTTGGGCCCCTGGAGCTGGGATTCGGGTCCCCGGGGGTGAGGACCCTGGAGCTATGGTTCGAGCGCTCAGGGGTTGGGCCCCTGGAGCTGGTGTTGGGGCCCCCAGGGGTTGGGCCCCTGGAGCTGTGGTTGGGGAACCCGGTGGTTAGGCCCCTGGAGCTATGGTTCGGGTGCTCAGGGGTTGTGCCCCTCGATCTGGTGTTGGGGCCCCCAGGGGTTGGACCCCTGGAACTGGGGTTGGGGCCCCCAGGGGATAGACCCCTGAAAATATGGTTCGGGCGCTCAGGGGTTGAGCCCCTGGAGCTGGTGTTTGGTCCCCCAGGGGTTGGGCCCCTGCAGCTGGTGTTGGAGCCTCAGGGGTTAGGCCCTTGGAGCTATGGTTCGGGTGCTCAGGGGTTGGGCCCCTGGAGCTATGGGTTGGGCGCTCAGAAGTTGGGCCCCTGGAGCTGGGGTCGAGGGCCCCAGGGGTTGGGCCCCTGAAGCTGGGGTTCGGACCCCCGGGGGTTAGGCCCCTGGAGCTATGGTTCGGGCGCTCAGGGGTTGGGCCCCTAGAGCTGGTGCTGGGGCCCCCACAGGTTGGGCCCCTGGAGCTGGTGTTGGGGCCCCAGGGGTTAGGCCCCTAGAGCTATGGTTTGGGCTCTCAGGTTTTGGGCCCTTGCAGCTAGGCTGGGGGCCACCAGGGGTTAGGCCTCTGTTGCTATAGTTCGAGCGCTCAGGGATTGGGCCCCTGGAGCTGGTGTTGTTGCCCCCAGGGGTTAGGCCCCTGGAGGTATTGTTTTGGCGCTCAGGGGTTGGGACCCTGGAGCTGGTGTTGGGGCCCCTAGGGGTTAGGACCCTGGAGCTATGGTTCGGGCGCTGAGGGGTTGTACCCCTGGAGCTGGTGTTGGGGCCCCTAGGGGTTAGGCCCCTGGAGCTGGGGTTGGGACCCCCGGGAGTTAGGCCTCTGGAGCTATGGTTCGGGCGCTCATAGGTTGGACCCGTGCACCTGGTGTTGGGGCCCCCAGGGGTTGGGCCCCTGGAGCTCGGGTTGGGGCCCCCAGGGGTTAGGCCCCTTGAGCTATGGTTCGGGCGCTCAGCGGTTGGGCCCCTGGAGCTGGTGTTGGTGCCCCCATGGGTTGGGCCCCTGGAGCTGGTGTTGGGGCCCCCAGGGGTTGGTCCCCTGGAGCTATGGTTCGGGCGCTCTGGGGTTGGGCCCCTGGAGCTGGTGTTCGGGCCCCCAGCGGTTAGGCCCCTAGAGCTATGGTTCGGGCGCTCTGGGGTTGGGCCCCTTGTGCTGGTGTTTGGGCCCCCAGGGGTTGGACCCCTGGAGCTGGTGTTTTAGCCCCCAGGGGTTGGGCCCCTGGAGCTATGGTTCGGGCGCTCAAGGTTTGGGCCCCTGGAGCTGGTGTTGGGGCCCCAAGGGGTTAGGCCAGTGAAGGTATTGTTCGGGCGCTCAGGGGTCCGGCCCTTCGAGCTGGTGTTGGAGCCCACAGGGGTTAGGCCCCTGGACCATGGTTCGGACGTTCAGGAGTTGAGCCCCTGTAGCTGGTATTGCTGCCCCAAGGGGTTGGGCCCCTGGAGCTGGTGTTGGGGCCCCAGGGGTTAGGCCCCTGGAGCTATGGTTCGGGCGCTCAGGGGTTGGGCCCCTGGAGCTGGTGTCGGGGCCCCCAGGGGTTGGGCCCCTGGAGCTATAGTTCGGGCGCTCTTGGGTTGGGCTCCTGGAGCTGGTGTTGGGGCCCCCAGGGGTTGGGCTCCTGGAGCTGGTGTTGGGGCCCCCAGGGGTTGGGATCCTGGAGCTGGTGTTGGGGCCCCCAGGGGTTGGGATCCTGGAGCTGGTGTTGGGGCGCTCAGGGGTTGGGCCCCTGGAGCTGGGGTTGGGGCTCCCAGAGGTTAGGCCCCTGGAGCTATGGTTCGGGCGCTCATGTTTTGGGCCCTTGGAGCTGGGGTGCGGGCCCTAAGGGGTTAGGCCCCTGTAGCTATGTTTCGAGCGCTCAGGGGTTGGACCCCTGGAGCTGGTGTTGGGGTCCCGAGGGATTAGGCCCCTGGAGGTATTGTTCGGGCGCTCAGGGGTTGGACCCCTAGATCTGGTCTTGGGGCACCCAGGGGTTAGGCCCTTGGAGGTATTGTTCAGGCGCTCAGGGGTTGGGCCCCTGGACCTGGTGTTGGCGCCCCTAGGGGTTAGGACCCTGGAGCTATGGTTCGGGCGCTCAGGGGTTGTACCCCTAGAGCTGGTGTTTGGGCTCCCAGGGGTTAGGCCTCAGGAGCTGGTGTTGGGGCCCCCAGGTGTTGGGCCCCTGGAGCAGGGGTTGCGGCCCCAGGGGTTAGGCCCCTGTAGCTATGGTTCGGGCGCTCATGTTTTGGGCCCTTGGAGCTGGGGTGCGGGCCCTAAGGGGTTAGGCCCCTGTAGCTATGGTTCGAGCGCTCAGGGGTTGGACCCCTGGTGCTGGTGTTGGGGTCCCGAGGGATTAGGCCCCTAGAGGTATTGTTCGGGCGCTCAGGGGTTGGACCCCTAGATCTGGTGTTGGGGCACCCAGGGGTTAGGCCCTTGGAGGTATTGTTCGGGCGCTCAGGGGTTGGGCCCCTGGAGCTGGTGTTGGCGCCCCTAGAGGTTAGGACCCTGGAGCTATGGTTCGGGCGCTCAGGGGTTGTACCCCTAGAGCTGGTGTTGGGGCCCCCAGGGGTTAGACCCCTGGAGCTGGGGTTGGGGCCCCCAGGGTTTGAGCCCATGGAGCTGGGGTTGGGGTCCCTGGGGGTTAGGCCCCAGAAGCTATGGTTCGGGCGCTCAGGGGTTGGGCCCCTGGAGCTGGTGTTGGGGCTTCCAGGGGTTGGGCCCCTGGAGCTGGGTTTGGCGTCCCCAGGGTTTAGGCCCCTGGAGCTATAGTTCGGGCGCTCAGGGGATGGGCCCCTGGAGCTGGTGTTGGGGCCCCCAGGGGTTAGGCACCTGGAGGTATTGTTCGGGCGCTCAAGGGTCTGGCCCTTGGAGCTGGTGTTGGAGCCCACAGGGGTTAGGCCCCTGGAGCATGGTTCGGACGTTCAGGAGTTGGGCCCCTGGAGCTGGTATTGGGTCCCCCAGGGGTTGGGCTGCTGAAGCTGGTGTTGGGGCCCCAGGGGTTAGGCCCCTGGAGCTATGGTTCGGGCGCTCAGGGGTTGGGCCCCTGGAGCTGGTGTCGGGGCCCCCAGGGGTTGGGCCCCTGGAGCTATAGTTCGGGCGCTCTGGGGTTGGGATCCTGAGGCTGGTGTTGGGGCCCCCAGGGGTTGGGCTCCTGGAGCTGGTGTTGGGGCCCCCAGGGGTTGGGCCCCAGGAGCTGGGGTTGGGGTCCCCGGGGCTTAGACCCCTGGAGCTATGGTTCGGGCGCTCAGGGGTTGGGCCCCTGGAGCTGGGGTTGGGACTCCCAGAGGTTGGGCCCCTGGAGCTATGGTTCGTGCGCTTAGGTTTTGGGCCCTTGGAGCTGGGGTGGGTGGCCCCAGGGGTTAGGCCTCTGTAGCTATAGTTCGAGCGCTGATGGGTTGGGCCCCTGAAGCTGGTGTTGGGGCCCCCAGGGGTTAGGCCCGTGGCGGTATTGTTCGGGTGCTCAGAGGTTGGGCCCCTGGAGCTGGGGTCGAGGGCCCCAGGGGTTGGGCCCCTGGAGCTGGTGTTAGGGCCCCCAGGGGTTAGGCCCCTGGAGCTATGGTTCGGGCGCTCAGGGTTTGGGCCCCTGGAGCTATGGTTCGGGCGCTCAGGGGTTGGGCCCCTGGAGCTCGTGTTGGGGCCCCCAGGGGTTAGGCCCCTGGAGCTGGTGTTGGGGCCCCCAGGGGTTAGGCCACTGGAGCTATGATACGGGCGCTCAGATTTTAGGCCCTTGGAGCTGGGGTGGGGGCCTCCAGGGGTTAGGCCCCTGTAGCTATGGTTCGAGCGCTCAGGGGTTGGGCCCTTGGAGCTGGTGTTGGGGCCCACAGGGGTTAGGCCCCTGGAGCTATGGTTCGGGCGCTAAGGAGTTGGGCCCCTGGAGCTGGTGTTCGGGCCCTCAGGGGTTGGGCTCCTGGAGATGGTGTTCGGGCCCCAGGGGTTAGGCCCCTGGAGCTATGGTTCGGGCGCTCAGGGGTTGGGCCCCTGTAGCTTGTGTTGGGGCTCCCAGGGGTTGGGACCCTAGAGCTGGGGTTGGGACCCCCGGGGGTTAAGCCCCTGGAGCTATGGTTCGGGCACTCAGGAGTTGTGCCCTGGGAGCTGATGTTCGGGTCCCCAGGGGTTGGGCCCCTGGAGCTGGGGTTGGGGCCCACAGGAGTTAGGACCCTGGAGCTATTTTTCAGGCGCTCAGGGGTTGGGCCCCTGGAGCTGGTGTTAGGGTCCCCAGGGGTTAGGCCCCTGGAGGTATTGTTCGGGAGCTAAAAGTTTGGACCCCTGAAGCTGGTGTTGGGGCCCCCAGGGTTTTAGCCCCTGGAGCTATGTTTCAGGCGCTCAGGGGTTGGACCCCTGGAGCTGGTGTTAGGGTTCACAGCGCTTGGGCCCCTGGAGCTGGGGTTGGGGCCCCTGGGGGTTAGGCCCCTGGAGCTATGGTTAGGGCGCTCAGGGGTTGGGCCCCTAGAGCTGGTGTTGGGGCCCCCAGGGATTAGGACCCTGGAGGTTTTGTTCGCGGGCTCAGGAGTTGGGCCCCTGGGGCTGGTGTTGGGGCCCCCAAGGGTTAAGCCCCTGGAGCTATTGTTCGGGTGCTCAGGGGTTGGGCCCCTGGAGCTGGTCTTGGGGCCCCAGGGGTTGGGCCCCTGGAGCTGGGGTTGGGGCCCCCAGGGTTTAGGCCCCTGGAGCTATGGTTCGGGCGATCAGGGGTTGGACCCCTGGAGCTGTTGTTGAGGCCCCCAGGGGTTTATGCCCCTGGAGCTGGTGTTGGGGCCCCAGGGGTTGGGCCCCTGGAGCTGTGGTTCTGGGGCACAGGGGTTGGGCCCCTGGAGCTGGTGTTGTGGCTTCCAGGGGTTGGGCCGCCGGAGCTGAGGATGGGGCCCCCGGGGGTTAGGCCCCTTTAGCTATGGGTCGGGCGCTCAGGGATTGGGCCCCTGGAGCTGGTGTTGGGGCCCCCAGGGGTCGGGCACCTGGCGCTGGGGTTGGGGCCCCGAAGGGTTGAACCACTGGAGCTGAGTCTTGGACCCCGGGGCTTAGGCCTCTGGAGATATGGTTCGGGCGCTCAGGGGTTGGGCCCCTGGAGCTGGTGTTGGGGCCCTCGGGTCTTCGGCCCCTGGAGATATGGTTCAGGTGCTCAGGGGTTGACACCCTGGAGCTGGTGATGAGACCCCCTGGGGTCGTTCCCCTGTAGCTATGGTTCGTAAACTCAGGGGTTGGGCCCCTGGAGCTGGTGTTAGGGCCCCCAGGGTTTGGGCCCCTAAGCTGGGGTTGGGGCCCCCAGGGGTTAGGCCCCTAGAGCTATTGTTCGGGCGCTTAGGTTCTGGGCCCCTGGAGCTGGTTGTGCGGCCCCCAGGGGTTGGGCCTAGGACCTGAGGTTGGGGCCCCGGGGGCCTAGGCCCCTGGAGCTATGGTTCGGACGCTCAGGGGTTGGGCCCCTGGAGCTCGTGTTGGGACCCCAGGGGTTCGGCCCCTGGAGCTCTGGTTGGTGCCCCTGGAGCTGGGGTTGGGGCCCCAAGGGGTTGGACACCTGCAGCTGGGGATGGGGCCCCCGGTGGTTAGGCCCCTGGAGCTATGGTTCGGGCGCTCAGGGGTTGGGCCCCTGGAGCTGGTGTTCGGGCACCCAGGGGTTGGGACCCTGGAGATGGTGTTAGGGCCCCCAGGGTTTGGGCCCCTGCATTTGGGTTAGGGGTACCAAGGGGTTAGGCCACTGGAGCTGGGGTTGGGGCCCACAGGGGTTAATACCTTGGAGCTATGGTTCGGGCGCTCAGGGGTTGGGCCCCTGGAGCTATGGTTCGCGCGCTGAAGGGTTGAGCTACTGGAGTTCGTGTTGGGGCCCCCAGAGGTTGGGCCCCTGGAGCTGGGGTTGGGGCCCCTGGGTGTTAGGCCCCTGGAGCTGGGGTTGGGGCCCCTGGGGGTTAGGCCCCTGGAGCTATGGTTCGCACGCTCAGGGGTTGGGCCCCTGGAGCTGGTCTTGGGACCCCCAGGGGTTGGGACCATGAAGTTGGGGTTAGGGACCCCGGGGGTTAGGCTCCTGGAGCTATGGTTCGTGCGTTCAGGGATTGGGCCCCTGGAGCTGGTGTTGGCACCCCCAGGGGTTGGGCCCCTGGAGCTCGTGTTGGGGCCCCTGTGGGTCAGACCCCTGGAGCTATGGTCCGGGCGCTCAGGGGTTGGGCCATTGGAGCTGGGTTTGGGGCCCCCGAGGGTTAGGCACCTGGAGCTGTTGTTCAGGCGCTCAGGGGTTGGGCCCCTGGAGCTATGGTTCGGACGCTTAGGGGTTCGGCACCAGGAGCTGGTGTTGGGGCCCCCAGGGATTGGGCCACTGGAGCTGGGGTTGGGGCCCCTGGGGGTTACGCCCCTGGAGCTATGGTTCTGGCGCTCAGGGGTTGGGCCCTTGGAGCTGGTGTTATGGCCCCCAGGGGTTGGGCCCCTGAAGCAGGGGTTGGGGACCCCGGAGTTTAGGCCCCTGGAGCTATGGTTCGGGCGCTCAGGGGTTGGGTCCCTGGAGCTATGGTTCTGGCGCTCAGGGGTTGGGCCCTTGGAGCTGGTGTTGTGGCCCCCAGGGGTTTGGCCCCTGGAGCTGGTGTTGGGGCCCCCAGGGTTTGAGACCCTTGAGCTCGGGTTGGGGCCCCCGGGGGTTAGGCCCCTGGAGCTATGGTTAGGGAGCTCAGGGGTTGGAACCCTGGAGCTGGTGTTGGGGTCCCCACGGGTTGGGTCCCTGGAGCTGGGTTAGGGAGCCCCTGGGGTTAGGCCCCTGGAGCTCTGGTTCGGGCGCTCAGGGGTTGGGACCTTGGAGCTGGGGTTGGGTCCCCTGGGGTTTAGGACCCTGGAGCTGGTGTTGGGGCCTCCAGGGGTTGGGCCGTTGGAGCTGGGGTTGGGGCGCCCGGGGGTTAGACCCCTGGAGCTATGGCTCGGGCGCTCAGGGGTTGGGCCCCTCGAGCTGGTGTTGGGGCCCTCAGGGGTTGGGACCATGGAGCTGGGGTTCCGGCTCCCGGGGGTTAGGCCCCTGGAACTATGGTTCCGGCGCTTAGGGGTTGGGCCCCTGGAGCTGGGGTTGGGGCCCCCAGGGGTTGGGCCCTTGGAGCTGGGGTTGGGGCCCCCGGGGGTTAGGCCACTGGAACTATGGTTCGGGCGCTAAGGGGTTGGACCCTTGGAGCTGGGGCTGAGGGACCTAGGGGTTGGGCCCCTGGAGCTGGGGTTGGGGCCCCCGGGGGTTAGGCCCCTGAAGCTATGCGTCGGGGGCTCAGGGGTTGGGCCCTTGGAGCTCGTACTGGGGTCCCCAAGGGTTAGGACCATGGAGCTGGGGTTGGGGCATCCGGGGGTTAGGCCCGTGGAGGTATGGTTCGGGCGCTCTTGGGTTGGGCCCTTGAAGCTGGGGTTGGGGCCCCCAGGGCTTAGACTCCTGGAGCTATGGTTTGGGCGCTCAGGGGTTGGGCCGTTGGAGCTGAGGTCGAGGGCCCCAGGGGTTGGGCCCCTGGAGCTGATGTTGGGGCCCCCAGGGGTTAGGCCCCTGGAGCTATGGTTCGGGCGCTCAGGGGCTGGGCCCCTGGAGCTCGTGTTATGGCCCTCAGGGGTTGGGCCCCTGGAGCTGGGCTTGGGACTCCCGCGGGTTAGGCTCCTGGAGCTACGGTTCGGGCGCTCAGGGGCAGGGTCCCTGGAGCTGGTGATGGGACCCCCAGGGGTTGGGCTCCTGGAGCTGGGGTTGGAACCTTCGGGGGTTAGGCTCCTGGAGCTATGGTTATTGCGCTCAGGGGTTGGGCCCCTGGAGCTGGTGATGGGGCCCCCAGGGGTTTTACCCCTGGAGCTGTGGTTTGAGCCCCCAGGGGTTAGGCCCCTGGAGCTATGGTTCGGGCGCTCAGGGGTTGAGCCCCTGGAGCTGGTGTTTGGGCCCGCAGGGGTTGGGCCCCTGGAGCTCGTGTTGGGGCCCCCTGGGGTTAGGCAACTGGAGCTATGGTTCGGGAGCTCAGGGGTTGGGCCATTGGAGCTCGGTTTGGGGCCCCCAGGGGTTAGACCCCTGGAGCTATGGTTCGGGCGCTCAGGGGTTGGGCCCTTGGAGCTGGGGTCGAGGGCCCCAGGGGTTGGGCTCCTGGAGCTGGTGTTGGGGCCTCCAGGGTTTATGCCCCTGGAGCTATGGTTCGGGCGCTCAGGGGTTGGGCCCCTGGAGCTGGTGTTCGGGCCCCCAGGGGTTGGCCCCCTTGAGCTCGGGTTGGGGTACCCGGGGGTTAGACCCCTGTAGCTATGGTTCGAGCGTTCAGGGGTTGAGTCCTTGCAGTTTGGGTGCAGAGCCCAGGGGTTGGGCCCCTGGAGCTGATGTCGGAGCCCCCAGGGGTTTGGCCCCTGGATCTATGATTCGGGCGCACAGGGGTTGGGCCCCTGGAGCTGGTGTTGGGGCCCCCAGGGGTTGGGTACCTGGAACTGGGGTTAGGGCCCCCGGGGGTTAGGCCCCTGGAGCTATGGTTCGAGCGCTCGGGGGTTGGGCCCCTGGAGCTGGTGGTGTGACCCCCAGGGGTTGGGCCCCTGGAGCTGGGGTTGGTACCCCCGGGGGTTAGGCCCCTGGAGCTATGGCTCGGGCGCTAAGGGTTAGGGCACCTGGAGCTGGTGTTCGGGCCCCCAGGCGTTAGGCCCCTGGAGCTGGGGTTGGGGCCCCCGGAGGTTAGGCCCCTGGAGCTCTGGTTTGGCCACTCAGTTGTTGGACCCCTGGAGCTATGGTTCGGGCGCTCAGGTTTTGGGCTCCTGGAGCTGGTGTTGGGGCCCCTAGGGGTTGTGCTCCTGGAGCTGGGTTTGGGGCCCCTGCGGGTTAGGCCCCTGGAGCTATGGTTCGGGCACTCAGGGGTTGGGCCCCTGTAGCTGGAGTTGGGGCCCCCAGGGGTTGGGCCCCTGGAGGTGTTGTTGGGGCCCCTGGGGGTTAGGACCCTAGAGCTATGCTTCGGGCGCTCAGGGGTTGGGCCATTGGAGCTGGGATTGGGGCCCACAGGGGTTAGGCCCCTGGATCTATGGTTTGAGAGCTCAGGGGTTGGGCCATTGGAGCTGGGGTCGAGGGCCCCAGGGGTTGGACCCCTGGAGCTGGTGTTGGGTCCCCAGAAGTTAGGCCCCTGGAGCTATGGTTCGGGCGCTCAGGGGTTGGGCCCCTGGAGCTTGGGTTGGAGCCCCTGGGGGTGTAGGCCCCTTGAGCTATGCTTCGGGCGCTCAGGGTTCGGCCCTTCGAGCTGGGATCGAGTGCCCCAGGGATTGGGCCCGTGGAGCTGGGGTTGGGTCCCCCGGGGGTTAGGCCCCTGAAGCTATTTTTCGGGCACTCAGGGGTTGGGACCCTGGAACTGGTGTTGGGGCTCCCAGGGGTTGGGCCCCTGCAGCTGGTGTTGGGGCCCCCAGGGGTTAGGCCTCTGGAGCTGTTGTTGGGGCCCCAAGGGGTTGGGCCCCTGGAGTTGAGGTTGGGGCTCCTGGGGGTTAGGCCCGTGGAGCTGGGGTTGGGGCCCCCGGGGGTTAGGCCCCTGGAGCTATTGTTCGGGCGCTCAGGGGGCTGGGCCCCTGGAGCTATGGTTCAGGCGATCAGGGGTTGGGCCCCTGGAGCTGGGGTTGGGGCCCCCGGGGGATAGGCCCCTGGAGCTATGGTTCGGGTGCTCAGGGGTTGGGTCTCTGGAGCTGGAATTCGGGCCCCCAGGGCTTGGGCCCCTGGAGATGGGTTTGAGGCCCCCGGTGGTTAGGCCCCTGGAGCTATGGTTCGAGCGCTCAGGGGTTGGGCCCCTGGATCTGGTGTTGGGGCCCCCAGGGTTTGGTCCCCTAGAGCTGGTGTTGGGGCCCCCAGGGGTTGGGCCCTGGAGCTGGGGTTGGGGCCCTAGGGGGGTTAGGCCCCTGGAGCCATGGCTCAGGCGTCCAGGAGTTGAGCCCCTGGAGCTATGGTTCGGGCGCTCAGGGGTTGGACCCCTGAAGCTGGTGTTGGGGCCCCCAGGGATTGGGCCCCTGGAGCTGGGGTGAGGCAGACGGGGATAGGCCCTGGAGCTATGGTTCGGGATCTCAGGGGTTGGGTCCCTGGAGCTAGTGTTTGGGCCCTGAAGAGTTGGGCCCCTGAAGCTGGTGTTTCGGCCCCCGGGGGTTATGCCCCTGGAGCTATGGTTCGGGCTCTCAGCGGATGGTCCCCTGGAGCTGGTGTTGGGGTCCCCAGGGGTTGGGCCCCTATAGCTGGTGTTGGGGCCCCCAGGGGTTGGGAGCCTGGAGTTATGGTTCCAGCGCTCAGGGATTGGGTTCCTGGAGCTATGGTTCGGGCGCTCTGGGGTTGGGCCCCAGGATCTGGTGTTGGGGCTCCCAGGGGTTCGGCCCCTGGATCTGAGGTTGTGGCCTCCGGGGGTTAGGCCCCTGGAGCTATGGTTCGGGCGCTCAGGGGTTGGGCCTCTGTAGGTGGGGTCGAGGGTCCCAGGGGTTGGGCCCCTGGAGGTGGGGTTGTGGCGCCCGGGAGTAAGGCCCGAGGAGCTATGGTTCGGGCGCTCAGGGGCTGGGCCCTTGGAGCTGGTGTTCGGGCCCCCAGGGGTTGGGCAACTGGAGCTCGGGCTGGGGCCCCCGGGGGTTAGGACCCTGGAGCTATGGTTTGGGCGCTCAGGGGTTGGGCCTCTGGAGCTGGTGTTCGGGCCCCAAGGTGTTAGGCCCCTGGAGCTGAGGTTGGGGCCCCCGGTGTTAGGGCCCCTGGAGTTGGATTTTGGGCCCCCGGGGGTTAGGACCCTGGAGCTATGTTTCGGGTGCTCAGGGGTTAGGACTCTGGAACTATGCTTCGGGCCCTCAGGGGTTGGGCCCCTGGAGCTGCTGTTGGGGCCCCCAGGGGTTGAGCCCCTGGAGCTATGGTTCGGGTACTCAGGGGTTCGGCCCCTGGAGCTATAGTTCGGGCTCTCAGGGGTTGGGCCCCTTGAGCTGGTTTCGAGGCCCCCAGGGGTTGGGCCCCTGGAGCTCGGGTTCGGGCCCCCGTGGTTAGGTAGCTGGAGCTATGGTTCCGGCACTCAGGGGTTGGGCCCTTGGAGCTGGGGTTGGGGCTGTCGGGGGTAATGCCCCTGGAGCTATGCTTTGGGCGCTCAGGGGTTGGGCCCCTAGAGCTGGTGTTGTGGCCCCCAGGGTTTGGGCCCGTGGAGCTGGGAGTGAGTGTCCCGGCGCTTAGGCCCCTGGAGCTATGGTTCGAGCGCTCAGGGGTTTGAGCCCCTGGAGCTGGTGTTGGGTCCCCCACGGGTTAGACCCCTGGAGGTGGTGTTGGGTCTCCCGGGGGTTGGACCCCTGGAGCTGGTGTTGGGGCCCCCGGGTGTTAGGCCCCGGAGCTGGGTTTGGGGCCCCCGGAGGTTAGGCCCCTAGAGCTATGGTTCGGGTAATGACGGGTTGGGCCCCTGGAGCTGGTTTTGGGGCTCCCAGCGGTTAGGCCCCTGGAGCTGGGTTTGGGGCCCAAGGGGGTTAGGCCCCTGGACCTACGGTTAGGTCGCTCAGTAGTTGGGCCTCTGGAGCTGGTGTTGGAGCCCCCAGGGGTTGAGCCCCTGGAGCTGGTGTTGGGGCCCCCGGGGGTTAGGCCCCTTTAACTGGGGTTGGGACCCCCGGGGATTAGGCCCCTGGAGCTATGGTTCGGGCGCTCAGGGGTTGGGCCCCTGGAGCTGGTGTTGGGGCCCCCAGGGGTTTGGCCAATGGAACTGGTGTTGGGGCCCCAAGGGGTTCCGCCCCTGGAGCTGGGGTTGGCCGCCAGGGGTTAGGCCCCTGGAGGTGGGGTTGGGGCCCCCGGGGGTTAGGCCCCTTGAGCTATGGTTCGGGCGCCCAGGGATTGGGCCCCTGGAGCTGGGTTTGGGGCCCCCGTGGGTTAGGCTCCTGGAGCAATGGTTCGGGCGATCAGGGGTTCGGCCCCTGGAGCTGGTGTTGGGGCACTCAGGGGTTGGGTACCTGGAGCTGTGTTTGGGGCCCCCGTGGATTAGGCCCGTGGAGCTATGGTTCAGGCGCTCAGAGGTTGGGCCCCTGGAACTGGTGTTGGTGCCCCCAGGGCTTGGTCCCTTTGAGCTGGTGTTCGGGCCCCAAGGGATTGAGCCCCTGGAGCTATGGTTCAGGCGCTCAGGGGTTAGGCCACGGGAGCAGGGGTTGGGGCCCCCAGGGGTTGGGCCCCTGTAGCTGGGGTTGGGGCCCCCGGGTGTTAGGCCCCTGGAGCGATGGTTCCGGTGCTCAGGAGTTAGTTCCCTGGAGCTGGTGTTTAGACCCCCAGGGGTTGGGCCCCTGGAACTAATGTTGGGGCCCCAAGGGGTTAGGCCCCTTGAGCTGGGGTTGGTGCACCCGGGGGTTTGGCCCCTGGAGCTATGGTTCTGGCACTCAGGGGTTGGGCCCCTGGAGCTGGTGTTGGGGCCCCCAGGGGTTGGGCCCCTGTAGCTGGGGTTGGGGCCCCCAGGGGTTAGGCTCCTGGAGCTACGGTTAGGTCGCTCAGTGGTTGGGCCTCTGGAGCTGGTGTTGGTTCCTCCAGGGTTTCGGCCCCTGGACCTGGGTTTGGGGCCCCTGGGGGTTAGGCCCCTGGAGATATGGCTCGGGCGCTCAGGGGTTGGGCCGCTGGAGCTGGTGTTGACACCCGGGGGTTAGGCCCCTGGAGCTGAGGTTAGGGCCCCCGGGGGTTAGACCCCTGGAGCTATGATTCGGGCACTCACGGGTTTGGACCCTGGAGCTAATGTTGGGGCCCCCATGGGTTGATCCCCTAAAGCTGGATTTGTGGCCCCCAGGGTTTGGGCCCCTGGAGCTGGGGTTGGGGCCCCCGGGGGTTAGGCCCCTGGAGCTGGGGTTGGGGCCCATGGGGGTTAAGCCCCTGGAGCTATGGTTCGGGCGCTCAGGGGTTGGGACCCTGGAGCTGAAGTTGAGGCCCCCAGGGGTTGGGCCCGTGGAGCTGGTGTTGGGGCCCCCAGGGGTGGAGCACTGGAGCTGGGGCTGGGGCCACCATGGGTTAGACCCCTGGAGCTGGGGTTGGGACCCCCGGAGATTAGGCCCCTGATGCTATGGTTCGGGCGCTCAGGGCTTGGGCCCTTGAAGCTATAGTTCAGGCGCTCAGGGGTTCGGCCCCTGTAGCTGGTGTTGGGGTCCCCAGGGTTTGGGCCCCTCGAGCTGGTGTTGGGGCCCCCAGGGGTTTGGCCCCTGGAGCTGGGGTTGGGACCCCCGGGGGTTAGACCCCTGGAGTTGTGGTTCGGGCGCTCAGGGGTTGGGCCCGTGGAGCTATGGTTCGGGAGCTCAGGGGTTGGGCCCCTGGAGCTGGTGTTGGGGCCCCCAGGGGTTTGGCCCCTGGAGCTGGTGTTGGGGTCCGCAGGGGTTGGGCCACTGGAGCTGGGGTTGGGGATCCCGGGGGTTGGGCCACTGGAGCTGGGTTTGGGGATCCCGGGGTTAGGCCCCTGGAGCTCGGGTTGAGGCCCCCGGTGGTTAGACACCTCGAGCTGTGGTTCGGGCGGTCAGCGGTTGGGCCCCTGGTGCTAGTTTTGGGGCCCCCAGGGGTTGGGACCCTGGAGATGGGGTTGGGGCCCCCGGGGTTTAGGCCCCTCGAGCTGCTGTTTGGGCCCCCAGGGGTTAGACCTCTGGAGCTGGGGTTTTTCCCCCCGGGGGTTAGGCCACTGGAGCTATGGTTCGGGCGCTCAGCGGTTGGGCCCCTGAAGCTGGTGTTGGGGCCCCCAGGGGTTGGGCCCCTGGGGCTGGGGTTGGGGCCCCCGGGGGTTAGGTCCCTGGAGCTATTGTTCGGGTGCTCAGGGGTTGGACCCCTGGAGCTGGTTTTGGGGCCCCAAGGGGTTGGGCCCCTGGAGCCGGGGTTGGAGCCCCCGGGGGTTAAGCCCGTGGAGCTATGGTTCGGGCGCTTAGGGCTTGGCCCCTGGAGCTGGTATTGGGGCCCCCAAGGTTTGGGACCCTGGAGCTGGGGTTGGGGCCCCCAGAGGTTAGGCCCCTGGAGCCATGGTTCGGGAGCTCAGGGGTTTGGCCCCTGGAGCTAGTGTTGGAGCCCCCAGGGGTTGGGCCCCTGGAGCTGGGGATGGGGCCCCCGGGGTATAGGCCCCTATACCTATGGTTCGGGTGCTCTGGGGTTGGGCCCCTGGAGCTGGTGTTGGGGCCCCCAGGGGTTGGGCCCCTGGAGCTGGGGTTGGAGCCCCCGGGGGTTAGCCCCTGGACCTATGCTTCGGGTGATCAGGGTTTGGGCCATTGGAGCTGTTGTTTGGGCCCCCAGGGGTTGGACCGCTAGAGCTGGTGTTGTGGCCCCCAGGGGTTGGGCCCTTGGAGTTCGAGTTGGGGCCTCCGGGGGTTGGGCCCCTGTAGCTGCTGTTGGGGCCCCCGGGAGTTAGGCCTCTCGAGCTCGGGTTAAGGCCCCCAGTTGTTGTGCCCCTGGAGCTGGTGTTCGGGCCCCCGAGGGTTACGCTCCTGGAGCTAAGGTTGGGGCCCCCGGGTGTTAGGCCCCTGGAGCTGGTGATCAGGCCCCCAGGGATTGGCCCCCTGGATTTGGTGTTGGGGCCCACAGGGGTTGGGCCCCTGGAGCTGGTGTTGGGTCCTCCGGGGGTTAGTGCCCTGGAGCTATGGTTCGGGCGGTCAGGGATTGGACCCCTTGGTGCTGGTGTTGGGGCCCCCAGGGGTTGGGCCCCTGGAGCTGGGGTTGCGGCCTCTGGGGGTTAGTGCCCTGGAGCTACGGTTAGGTCGCTCAGTAGTTGGGCCTCTAGAGTTGGTGTTCGGTCCCCCAGGGGTTGAGCCCCTGGAGCTCGGGTTCGGGCCCCCGGGGATTAGGCCCCTGGAGCTATGGCTCGGGCGCTCAGGGGTTGGGCCACTGGAGCTGATTTTGGGGCCCCCGGGGGTTAGGCCCCTGGAGCTGAGGTTAGGGCCACCGGGGGTTACACCCCTGGAGCTATGGTTCAGACGCTCAGGGATTGGGACCCTGGAGCTTGTGTTGGGGCCCCCCAGGGGTTGGTCCCCTGGAGCTGGAGTTGTGGCCCCCAGGGGTTGGTCCCCTGGAGCTGGGGTTGGGGCCCACGGGGGTTAGGCCCCTGGAGCTACGGTTAGGTCGCTCAGTAGTTGGGCCTCTGGAGCTGGTGTTGGGGCCCCCAGGGGTTGGGCCCCTGGAGCTGGGGTTGTGGCCCTCGGGGGTTAGACCCCTGGAGCTATGGCTCGGGCGCTCAGGGGTAGGGCCACTGGAGCTGGTGTTGGGGCCCCCAGGGGTTAGGCCCCTGGAGTTGAGTTTAGGGCCCCCGGAGGTTAGACCCCTGGAGCTATGGTTCGGGCGCTCAGGGGTTGGGACCCTGGAGCTGGTGTTGGGGCCCCCAGGGGTTGGTCCCCTGGAGCTCGAGTTGTGGCCCCCAGGGGTTGGGCCCCTGGAGCTGGGGTTGGGGCCCCCGGGGGTTAGGCCCCTGGAGCTGGGGTTGGGGCCCCCGGGGGTTAAGCCCCTGGAGCTCTGGTTCTGGCGCTCAGGGGTTGGGACCCTGGGGCTGGTGTTGGGGCCACCAGAGGTTGGGCCCGTGAAGCTGATCTTGGGACCCCCAGGGGTTGGGCCCCTGGATCTGGGGCTGGGGCCCCAGGGTTTAGACCCCTGGAGCTGGGGTTGGGGCCCCCGGAGATTACGCCCCTGAAGCTATGATTCGGGCGCTCAGCGGGTGGGCCCTTGGATCTATGGTTCGGGCTCTCAGGGGTTGAGACCCTGGAACTGGTGTTGGGGCCCCCAGGGGTTAGGCCTCTGGAGCTATGGTTTGGGCGCTGAGGGGTCGGGCCCCTGTAGCTGGTGTTGGGGCCCCCAGGGTTTGGGCCCCTCGAGCTGGTGTTGGGGCCCCCACGGGTTGGGCCCCTGGAGCTGGGGTTTGGGCCCCCTGGGGTTAGGCCCCTGGAGCTATGATTTGGGCACTCAGGGGTTGGGGCCCTGGAGCTGGTGTTGGGGTCCCCAGGGGTTGGTCCCCTAGAACTTGTGTTGGGGCCCCAGTGGTTGGGCCCCTGGATTTGGGGTTTGGGCCCCCAGGGGTTAGGCCTCTGGAGCGATACCTCGGACGCTCAGGGGTTGGGCCAATGTACGTGGTGTTGGGGCCTCCAGGGGTTGGGCCCCTGGAGCTCGGGTTGGGGCCTCCAGGGGTTAGGCCCCTGGATCTATGGTTCAGGCGCTCAGGGGTTGTGCCCCTGGAGCTATGGTTCGGCCGCTCGGGGTTTAGGCCCCTGGAGCTATGGTTCGGGCGCTCAGGGGTTGGGACCCTGGAGCTGGTGTTGGGGCCCCCAGGGCTTGTACCCCTCGAGCTGGGGTTGGGGCCCCCGGCGGTTAGGCCCCTGGAGCTATGGTTCGGCCCCTCGGGGGTTAGGCCCCTGGAGCTATGGTTCGGGTGCTCAGGGTTTGGGCCCCTGGAGCTTGTGTTGGTGCCCCCATGGTTTGGGCCCCTGGAGCTGGGGTTGGGGGGCCCCTGGAGTTATGGTTCGGGCGCTTCGGGGTTGGACCTTTGGAGGTATGGTTCGGGCGCTCAGGGGTTGGGCCCCTAGATCTTGTGTTGGGGCCCCCAGGGGTTGGGCCCCTGGAGCTAGGGTTGGGACCCCCGGTGGTTAGGCCCCTGGAGCTATGCTTCGGGCGCTAAAGGGTTGGGCCCCTGGAGCTCGTGTTGCCGCCCCCAGATGTTGGGCACCTCAAGCTGGTGTTGGGGCCCCTGGGGTTGGGCTCCTGGAGCTGGGGTTGGGGCCCACGGGGGTTAGACCCCTGGAGCTATGGTTCGGGCGCTCAGGGGTTTGGCCCCTGGAACTAGTGTTGGGGCCCACAGGGGTTGGGCCCCTAGAGCTTGTGTTGAGGCCCACAGTGGTTTGGCCCCTGGAGCTGGGGTTGGGACCCCCGGGGGTTAGGCCCCTGGAGCTATGCTTCGGAAGTTAAGGGGTTGGGCCCCTGGAGCTGCTCTTCGGGCCCCCAGCGGTTGGGCCTCTGGAGTTCGGACTGGGGCCCCCGGGGGTTGTGCCCCTGGAGCTGGGGTTGGGGCCCCCGGGCGTTAGGCCCCTGGAGCTATGCTTCGGGCACTCAGGGGTTTGGCAACTGGAGCTGGCGTTGGGGCCCCAGGGGGTTAGACCCCTGGAGCTGGGGTTGCGCCCCCCAGGGGTTAGGCCCCTGGAGCTATGGTTAGGGCGCTCAGGGGTTGGGCCCCTGGAGCTGGTGTTCGAGCCCCCAGGGGTTGGGCCCCTGGAGCTGGGTTTGAGACCCCCGGTGGTTAGGCACCTGGAGCTATGGATCTGGCGCTCAGGGGTTGGGCCCTTGGAGCTATGGTTCGGCCGCTCGGGGGTTAGGCCCCTGGAGCTATGGTTCGGCCGCTCAGGGGTTGGGACCCTGGAGCTGGTGTTGGGGCCCCCAGGGGTTGGGCCCCTAGAGCTTGTGTTGGGGCCCCCAGGGGTTGGCCCCTGGAGCTAGGGTTGGGGCCCAGGGGGTTAGGCCCCTGGAGCTATGCTTCGAGCGCTAAGGGGTTGGGCCCCTGGAGCTGGTGTTGGGGCTCCCAGGGGTTGGGCCCCTCGAGCTTGGGCTGGGGCCCCCGGGTTTTGGGCCGCTGGAGCTGGGGTTGGGGCCCCTGGGGGTTAGGACCCTGGAGCTTCGGTTGGGGCCCTCGGGGGTTAGGCCCCTGGAGCTATGGTTCAGGCGCTCAGGGGTTGGGCCTCTGGAACGGGTGTTGGGGCCCCAGGGTTTCTACCCCTTCAGCTGGTTTTGGGGCCCCCAGGGTTTCGGCCCCTGGAGCTGGGGTTGGGGCCCCCGGGGGTTAGGACCCTGGAGCTATGGTTCGGGCGCTCAGGGGTTGGGCCCCTGGAGCTGCTGTTGGGGCCCCCAAGGGGTTGGGCCCCAGGAGCTGGGGTTTGGACCCCCGGGGGTTAGGCCCCTGGAGCTGGTGTTGGGGCCCCCAGGGTTTAGGCCAATGGAGCTGGTGTTGGGACCCCCAGGGGATGGGCACCTGGAGCTGGGGTTCGGGCCCCCAGGGCTTGGGCCCCTGGAGCTGTTGTTCGGGCCCCAAGGGATTGAGCCCCTGGAGCTATGGTTCAGGCGCTTAGGGGTTAGGCCACTGGAGCAGGGGTTAGGGCCCCCAGGGGTTCGGCCCCTGTAGCTGGGGTTGGGACCCCCGGGGGTTAGGCCCCTGGAGCTATGGTTCTGGCACTCAGGGGTTGGGCCTCTGGAGCTGGTGTTGGGGCCCCCAGGGATTGAGCCCATTGAGCTGGGGTTGGTGCCCCCGGGGGTTAGGCCCCTGGAGCTATGGTTCTGGTACTCAGAGGTTGGGCCCCTGGAGCTGTTGTTGGGACCCCCAGGGGTTGGGCCCCTGGAGCTAATATTGGGACCCCAGGGATTGGGCCCCTTGAGCTCGGGTTGGTGCCCCCGGGGGTTAGGCCCCTGGAGCTTTGGTTCTGGCACTCAGGGTTTGGGCCCCTGGAGCTGGTGTTGGGGCCCCCAGGGATTGGGCCCCTGGAGCTGGGGTTGGGGCCCCCGGGGGTTAGGCCCCTGGAGCTATGGTTCGGGGGCTCAGGGGTTGGCCCCTGGACCTGGTGTTGGGGCCCCCATGGGTTGGGCCCCTGGAGCTGGGGTTCGGGCCCCCAGGGGTTAGGACCCTGGACCTATGGTTCGGGTGCTCAGCGGTTCGGCCCCTGGAGCTCGTGTTTGGGCCCCCAGTGGTTGGGCCCTTAATGCTGGTGTTGGGGCCCCCACGGGTTGGGCCCTTGGAGCTGGGGTTGTGGCCCCCGGGGGTTAGGCCCCTGGAGCTATGCTTTGGGAGCTCAGGGGTTGGTCCCTTGGAGCTGGTGTTGGGGCCCCCAGGAGTTGGGCCTCTAGAGATGGGGTTGGGGCCCCCGGGGGTTAGGCCCCTGGAGCTATGGTTCGGGCAATTAGTGGTTGGGCCCCTGGAGCTGGTGTTGGGTCCCCCAGGGGTTAGGCCCCTGGAGCTGGGGTTGGGGCCCAAGGGGGTTAGGCCCCTTGAGCTACGGTTAGGTCGCTCAGTAGTTGGGCCTCTGGAGCTGGTGTTGGGGCCCCCAGGGGTTGGGCCCCTGGAGCTGGGGTTGGGGCCCCCGGGGGTTAGGCCTCTGTACTTATGACTCGGGCGCTCAGGGGTTGGGCCACTGAAGCTGGTGTTGGGACCCCCGGGGATTAGGCCCCTGGCGCTGAGGTTAGGGACCCCAGGGGTTAGAACCCTGGAGCTGGGGTTGGGGCCCCCGGGGGTTAGGCCGCTGGAGCTGGGGTTGGGGCCCCCAGGGGTTAAGCCCCTGGAGCTATGGTTCGGGCGCTCAGGGGTTGGGACCCTGGAGGTAAAGTTGGGGACCCCAGGGGTTGGTCCCGTGGAGCTGGTGTTGGGGCCCCCAGGGCTTGGGCCCCTGGACCTGGGGCTGGGGCCCCCAGGGGTTAGACCCGGTAGCTGGGGTTGGGGCCCCCGGAGATTAGCACCCTGGTGCTATGGTTCGGGCGCTCAGGGGTTGGGCCCTTGGAGCTATGGTTCGGGCGCTCAGGGTTTGGGCCCCTCGAGCTGGTTTTGGGGCCCCCAGGGGTTGGGCCCCTGGAGCTGGGGTTGGGGACCCCGGGGGTTAGGCCTCTGGAGTTATGGTTCGGGCGCTCAGGGGTTGGTCCCGTGGAGCTATGGTTCGGGAGCTCAGGGGTTGGGCCCCTGGAGCTGGTGTTGGGGCCCCTAGGGGTTAGTCCCCTGGAGCTATGGTTCGGGCACTAAGGGTTTGGGCCCCTGGAGCTGGGGTTGGGGCCCCTGGGGGTTAGGCCCCTTGAGCTATGGTTCGGGCGCTCAGGGGTTGGGCCCCTAGAGCTGGTGTTGGGACCTCCAGGGGTTCGGCCCCAGGAGCTGGGGTTGGGGCCCCCGGGGGTTAGGCCCCTGGAGCTGCTGTTGGTGTCCCCAGGGTTTATGCCCCTGGAGCTGGTGTTGGGACCCCCAGGGGTTGGGCACCTGGAGCTGGGGTTGGGGCCCCCGGCGGTTAGGCCCCTGGAGCTATGGTTCTGGCACTCAGGGGTTGGGCCCCTGGAGCTTGTGTTGGGGCCCCCGGGGGTTAGGCCCCTGGAGCTGGGGTGGGGGCCCCCGGGGGTTAGGCCAATGGAGCTATGGTTTGGGCGCTCAGGGGTTGGACCCTGGAGCTGCTGTTGGGGCCCCCAGGGGTTTGGCCCCTGGAGCTGGGGTTATGGCCCCCGGGGGTTAGGACCCTGGATCTGTGGTTCGGGTGCTCAGGGGTTGGGTCCCTGGAGCTGGTGTTTGGCCTCCAGTGGTTGGGCCCCTAAATCTGGTGTTGGGGCCCCAAGGGGTTGAGCCCCTGGAGCTATAGTTCAGGCGCTCAGGGATAGGCCACTGGAGCTGGGGTTGAGGCCCCCAGCGGTTGGGCCCCTGTAGCTGGGGTTGTGGCGCCCGGGTTTTAGGCCCCTGGAGCTATGGTTCGGGCGCTCAGGCGTTAGGCCCCTGGACTGGTGTTCGGGCCCCTAGGGATTCGGCCCCTGGAGCTCGGGTTGCGGCCTCTGGGGGTTAGACCCCTAGAGCTATGCTTTGGGAGCTCAGGGGTTGGGCCCCTGGAGCTGGTGTTGGGGCCCCCAGGGGTTGGGCCTCTTGAGCTGAGGTTGTGGCCCCCGGGGGTTAGGCCCCTGGAGCTATGGTTCGGGCAATCAGGGGTTGGGCCCCTGGAGCTGGTGTTGGGGCCCCCAGGGGTTAGGCCGCTGGAGCTGGGGTTGGAGCCCACGAGGGTTAGGCCCCTGGAGCTACGGTTAGGTCGCTCAGTGGTTGGGTCACTGTAGCTGATGTTTGGACCCCCAGGGTTTGGGCCCCTGGACCTGGGGTTGGCCCCCCCGGGGGTTAGGCCCCTGGAGCTATGGCTCGGGAGCTCAGGGTCTGGGCCGCTGGAGCTGGTGTTGACCCCCGGGGATTAGGCCCCTGGAGCTGAGGTTAAGGCCCCCGGGGTTTAGACCCCTGGAGTTATGGTTCGGGCGCTCACGGGTTGGGACCCTGGAGCTAGTGTTTTGGCCCCCAGGGTTTGGTCCCCTGGAGCTGGATTTGTGGCCCCCAGGGTTTGGGCCCTTGGAGCTGGGGTTCGGGCCCCCGGGTGTTAGGCCCCTGGAGCTGGGGTTGGGGCCCGTGGGAGTTAAGCCCCTGGAGCTATGGTTCGGGCGCTCAGGGTTGGGACCCTGGAGCTGAAGTTGGGGCCCCCAGGGGTTGGGCCCGTGCAGCTGGTGTTTGGGCCCCCAGGGGTGGGGTCCTGGAGCTGGGGCTGGGGCCCCCAGGGGTTTGGCCCTTGGAGCTCGGGTTGGGGCCCCCGGGGGTTAGGCCCCTGGAGGTGTGGTTCGGGCGCTCAGGGGTTGGGCCCGTGGAGCTATGGTTCGGGAGCTCAGGGGTTGGGCCACTGGAGCTGGTGTTGAGGCCCCCAGGGGTTTGGCCCCTGGAGCTCGTCTTGGGGCCCACAGGGGTTGGGCCACTGGAGCTGGGGTTGAGGATCCCGGGGGTTGGGCTAATGGAGGTGGGTTTGGGGACCCCGGGGACTAGGCCCCTGGAGCTCGGGTTGGGGCCCCCGGTGGTTAGACCCCTCGAGCTATGGTTCGGGCGGTCAGCGGTTGGGCCCCTGGTGCTAGTGTTGGGGCCCCCAGGGGTTGGGACCCTGGAGCTGGTGTTGGGACCCCCAGGGGTTGGGCCCCTGGAGTTGGTGTTGGGTCCCCCAGGGGTTGGGCCCCTGGAGCTGGGGTTGGGGTCCCCGGGGGTTAGGTCCCTGGCGCTATTGTTCGGGCGCTCAGGGGTTGGGCCCTGGAGCTAGTGTTGGGGCCCCCAGGGGTTGGGCCCCTGTAGCTGGTGTTGGGTCCCCCAGGGGTTGGGCCCCTGGAGCTGGGGTTGGGGTCCCCGGGGGTTAGGTCCCTGGAGCTATTGTTCGGGCGCTCAGGGGTTGGGCCCTGGAGCTGGTGTTGGGGCCCCCAGGGGTTGGGCCCCTGGAGCTGGTGTTGGGACCCCGAGGGGTTGGGCCCCTGGAGCCGGGGTTGGAGCCCCCGGGGGTTAGGCCCGTGGAGCTATGGTTTGGGCGCTTAGAGGTTTGCCCCTGGAGCTGCTGTTGGGGCCCCCAAGGGTTGGGCCCCTGGAGCTGGGGTTGTTGCCCCCAGGAGTTAGAACCCTGGAGCTGGGGTTGGGGCCCCCGGAGATTAGGCCCCTGGAGCCATGGTTCGGGCGCTCAGGGGTTTGGCCCCTGGAGCTAGTGTTGGGGCCCCCAGGGGTTGGGCCCCTGGAGGTGGGGATGCGGCCCCCGGGGGTTAGGCCCCTAGACCTATGGTTCAGGTGCTCTGGGGTTGGGCCCCTGGAGCTGGTGTTGGGGCCCTCAGGGGTTGGTCCCCTGGACCTGGGGTTGGGGCCCCCGGGGGATAGGCCCCTGGACCTATGGTTCGGGTGATCAGGGGTTGGGCCCCTGGAACTGATGTTTGGGCCCCCAGGGGTTGGAACGCTCGAGCTGGTGTTGTAGCCCCCAGGGGTTGGGCCCTTGGAGCTGGGGTTGGGGCCCCCGGGGGTTAGGCCCCTGGAGCTATGCTTTCCGAGCTCAGGGGTTGGGCCCTTGGAGCTGGTGTTGAGGCCCCCAGGGGTTGGGCCCTTGGAGTTCGAGTTGGGGCCTCCGGGGGTTAGGTCCCTGTAGCTGCTGTTGGGGCCCCAGGGGGTTAGGCCCCTCGAGCTCGGGTTAGGGCCCCCAGTTGTTGTGCCCCTGGAGCTGGGGTTGGGGCCCCTGAGGGTTAGGCCCCTGGAGCTATGGTTCGGGTGCTCAGGTGTTTGACTCCTGGAGCTGGGGTTGGGGCCCCGGGGGTTAGGCCCCTTTAGCTGGTGTTCGGGCCCCCGAGGGTTACGCCCCTGGAGCTGGGGATGGGGCCCCCGGGTGTTAGGCCCCTGGAGCTGGTGATCAGGCCCCCAGGGATTGGGCCCCTGGAACTGGTGTTAGGTCCTCCGGGGGTTAGTGCCCTGGAGCTATGGTTCGGGCGCTCAGGGGTTGGACCCCTTGGTGCTGGTGTTGGGGCCCCTAGGGGTTGGGCCCCTGGAGCTGGGGTTCCGGCCTCCGGAGGTTAGTGCCCTGGAGCTACGGTTAGGTCGCTCAGTAGTTGGACCTCTAGAGCTGATCTTGGGGCCCCCGGGGGTTAGGCCCCTGGAGCTGAGGTTAGGCCCCCGGGGGTTACACCCCTGGAGCTATGGTTCAGACGCTCAGGGGTTGGGACCCTGGAGCTTGTGTTGGGGCCCCCAGGGGTTGGTCCCCTGGAGCTGGAGTTGAGGCACCCAGGGTTTGGTCCCCTGGAGCTGGGGTTGGGGCCCCCGTGGGTTAGGTCCCTGGAGCTGGGCTTGGGGCCCCCAGCGGTTAAGCCCCTGGAGCTATGGTTCGGGCGCTCAGGGGT
Organism: Gopherus flavomarginatus; assembly: GCF_025201925.1. NCBI lineage: Eukaryota > Metazoa > Chordata > Testudines > Testudinidae > Gopherus > Gopherus flavomarginatus. Next base: position 131,826 of record NW_026114725.1, on the reverse strand, counting down.
TGCAACCCTGGAACTGGTGTTGGGGCCCCCAGGGGTTGGGCCCGTGGAGCTAGTGTTCGGGCCCCCAGGGGTTGGGCCACTGGATCTGAGGCTGGGGCCCCCAGGGGTTAGACCCCTGGAGCTGGGGTTGGGGCCCCCGGAGGTTAGGCCCCTGGTGCTATGGTTCGGGAGCTCCGGGGTTTGGCCCTTGGAGCTATGGTTCGGGCACTCAGGGTTTGGGCCCCTGTAGCTTGTGTTGGGGCCCCCAGGGTTTAGGCAACTCGAGCTGGTGTTGGGGCTCCCAGGGGTTGGGCCCCTGGAGCTGGGGTTGGGGCCCCGGGGATTAGGCCCCTAGAGCTATGGTTCTGGCGTTCAGGGGTTGGGGCCCTGGAGCTGCTGTTGGGGCCCCCAGGGGTTTGTCCCCTAGAACTTGTGTTGGGGCCTCAGGGCTTGGGCCCCTGGAGGTGGGGTTTGGGCCCCCAGGGGTTAGGCCCCTGGAGCGATGCTTCGGATGCTCAGGGGTTCGTCCCCTGGACCTGGCGTTGGGGCCCCCAGGGGTTGGACCCCTGGGGCTCGGGTTGGGGCCTCCAGGGGTTAGGCCCCTGGAGCTGGGGTTGGGGCCCACGGGGGTTAGGCCCCTGGAGCTACGGTTAGGTCGCTCAGTAGTTGGGCCTCTGGAACTGGTGTTGGGGCCTCCAGGGGTTGGGCCCCTGGAGCTGGGGTTGGGGCCCCCGGGGGTTAGGCCCCTGGAGCTGGGCTTGGAGTCCCCGGGGGTTAAGCCCCTGGAGCTATGGTTCGGGCGCTCAGGGGTTGGGACCCTGGGGCTGGTGTTGGGGCCACCAGGGGTTGGGCCCGTGAAGCTGATCTTGGGGCCCCCAGGAGTTGGGCCCCTGGATCTGGGGCTGGGGCCCCAGGGATTAGACCCCTGGAGCTGGGGTTGGAGCCCCCGGAGATTACGCCCCTGGTGCTATGGTTCGGGCGCTCAGGGGTTGGGCCCTTGGATCTATGGTTCGGGCGCTCAGGGGTTGAGACCCTGGAGCTGGTGTTGGGGCCCTCAGGTGTTAGGCCCCTGGAGCTGGGGTCGGGGCCCCCGGGGGTTAGACCCCTAGAGCTATGGTTCGAGCGCTCAGGGGTTAGGCCCTTGGAGACTGTGTGGGGGTCCCCGGGGGATCGGCCCCTAGAGCTATGGTTCGGGCGCTCAGGGGTTGGGGCCCTGGAGCTGGTGTTTGGGCCGTCAGGGGTTGGGCCCCTGGAGCTGGGGTTGGGGCCCCCGGGGGTTAGGCCCCTGGAGGTATGGTTCGGGCGCTCAAGGGTTGGGCCCCTGGAGCTATGGTTCGGGCGCTCAGGGGTTGGGCCCTTGGAGCTGGTGTTGGGGCCCCCAGGGTTTGGGCCCCATGAGCTGGGGTTGGGACCCCCGGGGTTTAGGCCCCTGGAGCTATGGATCGGGAGTTCAGGGGTTGGGCCCCTGGAGCTGGTTTTGTGGCCCCCATGGGTTGGGCCCCTGGAGCTGGGGTTGGGGCCCCCGGGGGTTAGGCCCCTGGAGCTATGGTTCGGACTCTCAGGGGTTGGGCCACTGGAGCTGGTGTTGGGTCCCCCAGAGGTTGGACCCCTGGAGCTGGGGTTGGGCCCCTGGGGTTTAGGCCCCTGGAGCTATGGTTCGGGCGCTCAGGGGTTGAGACCCTGGAGCTGCTGTTTGGACCCCCAGGGGTTGGGCCCCTTGAGCTAGGGTTGGGTCCCCCGGGGGTTAGGCCCCTGGAGCTATGGTTCTGGCGCTCAGGGGTTGGAACCCTGGAGCTGGTGTTGGGGCCCCCAGGGTTTGGGCCCCTGGAGCTGGTGTTGTGGCCCCCAGGTGTTAGGCCCCTAGAGCTGGAGTTGGGGCTCCCGGGGGTAAAGACCCTGGAGCTGGGCTTGGGGCCCCCGGGGGTTAGGCCCCTGGAGCTATGGTGCGAGCGCTCAGGGGTTGGGCCCCTGGAGCTGGTGTTGGGGCCCCCAAGGGTTGGGCCCGTGGAGCTGGTGTTGGAGCCCCAGGGGTTGAGACTCTGGAGCTGGGGTTCGGGCCCCCGGGGGTTAGGTCCCTTTAGCTATGGTTCGGGCGCTCAGGGGTTGGGCTCCTGGAGCTATCGTTCAGGCGCTCAGGGTTTGGGTCCGTGGAGCTGGTGTTGAGGCCCCCAGGGGCTGCGTCCCTGGAGCTGGGGTTCGGGCCTGCGGGGGTTAGGACCCTGGTGCTATGGTTCGGGAGCTCAGGGGTTGGGACCCTCAAGCTGGGTTCGAGGGCCCCAGGGGTTGGGCCCCTGGAGCTTTGGTTGGGGCCCCCGGATTAGGCCCCTGGAGCCACGGTTCTTCCGCTCAGGGGTTGGGCCCCTGGAGCTGGTGTTGGGGCCCCCAGGGGTTGAGCTCCTGGAGCTATGATTCGGGCGCTCAGGGCTTGGGCCCCTGGATCTGGTGCTGGGGCCCCCAGGGGTTGGGCCCCTGGATCTGGGGTTGGGGTCCCCAGGGGTTAGACCCCTGGAGCTGGGGTTGGGGCCTCCAGGGGTTAGACCCCTGGAGCTGGGGTTGGGGCCCCCGGAGGTTCTCCCCCTGGTTATGGTTCGGGTGCTGAGGGGTTGCGCCCCTGGAGTTATGGCTCGGGCGCTCAGGGGTTGGGCCCCTGGAGCTGGTGTAGGGGCCCTCAGGGATTGGGCCCCTGGAGCTGGTGTTGGGGCGCGCGGGGGTTAGGGCCCTGGAGCTATGGTTCGGGCGCTCAGGGGTTGGGCCCCTGGAGCTGGTGTTGCGGCCCCAGAGGTTGGGCACCTCAAGCTGGTGTTGGGGCCCCTGGGGTTGGGCACCTGGAGCTGGGGTTGGGGCCCACGGGGGTTAGGCCCATGGAACTATGGTTCGGGCGCTCAGGGGTTTGGCCCCTGGAGCTGGTGTTGGGGCCCCCAGGGGTTGGACCCCTGGAGTTAGGGTTGGGACCCCCGGGGGTTAGGCCGCTGGAGCTATGCTTCGGGAGTTAAGGGGTTGGGCCCCTGGAGCTGGTGTTCGGGCCCCCAGGGGTTGGGCCCCTGGAGCTGGGTTTGGGGCCCCCGACGGTTAGGCCACTGGAGCTATGGATCTGGCGCTCAGGGGTTGGGCCCCTGGAGCTATGGTTCGGCCCCTCGGGGGTAAGGCCCCTGGGGCTATGGTTCGGCCGCTCAGGGGTTAGACCCCTGGAGCTGGTGTTGGGGCCCCCGGAGGTTAGGCCCCTGGCTATGGTTCGGGTGCTGAGGGGTTGCGCCCCTGGAGTTATGGTTCGGGCGCTCAGGGGTTGGGCCCCTGGAGCTGGTGTAGGGGCCCTCAGGGATTGGGCCCCTGGAGCTGGTGTTGGGGCGCGCGGGGGTTAGGACCCTGGTGCTATGGTTCGGACGCTGAGGGGTTGCGCCCCTGGAGCTTTCGCTCGGGCGCTCAGGGGTTGGGCCCCTGGAACTGGTGTTGGGGCCCTCAGGGATTGGGGAGCTGGAGTTGGGGCCCCTAGCGGTTAGGCCCCTGGAGCTATGATTCGGGCGCTCAGGGGCTGGGCAACTGGAGCTGGCGTTAGGGCCCCAGAGGGTTAGACCCCTGGAGCTGGGGTTGCGCCCCCCAGGGGTTAGGCCCCTGGAGCTATGGTTCGGGCGCTCAGGGGTTGGGCCCCTGGAGCTGGTGTTCGGGCCCCCAGGGGTTCTGCCCCTGGAGCTAGGTTTGGGGCCCCCGGCGGTTAGGCCCCTGGAGCTATGGATCTGGAGCTCAGGGGTTGGGCCCCTGGAGCTATGGTTCGGCCGCTCGGGGGTTAGGCCCCTGGAGCTATGGTTCGGCCGCTCAGGGGTTGGGACCCTGGAGCTGGTGTTGGGGCCCCCAGGGGTTGGGCCCCTAGAGCTTGTATTGGGGCCCCCAGGGGTTGGCCCCTGGAGCTATGCTTCGGGCGCTAAGAGGTTGGGCCCCTGGAGCTGGTGTTGGGGCCCTCAGGGGTTGGGCCCCTGGAACTCGGGCTGGGGCCCCCGGGGATAGGCCCCTGGAGCAATGGTTCGGGTACTCAGTGGTTGGGCCCCTGGAGCTCGTGTTGGAGCCCCCAGGGGTTGGGCCCCTGGAGCTGGGGTTGGGGCCCTCGGGGTTTAGTCCCCTGGAGCTATTCTTCGGATGCTATGGGGTTGGGCCCCTGGAGCTGGTGTTGGGGCCCCCAGGGGTTGGGGCCCTGGAGCTGGGGTTGGCGCCCCCAGGGGTTAAGCCCCTGGAGCTGGGGTCGGGGCCCCCGGGGTTAGGCCCCTTTAGCTATGGTTCGGACGCTCAGGGGTTTCGCCCCTGCAGCTATCGTTCAGGCGCTCAGGGTTTGGGCCCCTGGAGCTGGTGTTGAGGCCCCCAGGGGTTGCGCCCCTGGAGCTGGGGTTGGGGCCTGTGGGGGTTAGGACCCTGGAGCTATGGTTCGGGAGCTCTGGGGTTGGGACCCTCGAGCTGTGTTCGAGGGCCCCAGGGGTTGGGCCCCTGGACCTGAGGTTGGGGCCCCCGGATTTGGCCCCTGGAGCCACGGTTCTTCCGCTCAGGGGTTGGGCCCCTGGAGCTGGTGTTGGGGCCCCCAGGGGTTGAGCCCCTAGAGCTATAATTCGGGCGCTCAGGGGCTGGGCCCCTGGAACTGGCCTTGGGGCCCCCGGGGGTTAGGCCACTGGAGTTGGTGTTGGGGCCCCCGGGGGTTAGGCCCCTGGAACTATGGTTTGGGCGCTCAGGGGTTGGGCCCCTGGAGCTATGTTTCGGACGCTCAGGAGTTGGGCCCCTGGAGGTGGTGTTGTTGCCCCCAGGGGTTGGGCCCCTGGAGATGGGGTTGGGGCCCCCAGGGGTTAGGCCTCTGGAGCTACGGTTCGGGCGCTCAGGGGTTGGGCAACTGGAGCTGCCGTTTGGGACCCAGGGGGTTAGACCCCTGGACCTGGGGTTGCGCCCCCCAGGGGTTAGGCCCCTGGAGCTATGGTTCGGGCGCTCAGGGATTGGGCCCCTGGAGCTGGTGTTGGGGCCCCCAGGGGTTGGGCCCCTAGAGCTTGTGTTGGGGCCCCCAGGGGTTGGCCCCTGGAGCTAGGGTTGGGGCCCACAGGGGTTAGGCCCCTGGAGCTATGATTCGGGCGCTAAGGGGTTGGGCCCCTGGAGCTGGTGTTGGGGCCCCCAGGGGTTGGGCCCCTGGAGCTCGAGCTCTGGCCCCCGGTGGCTGGGCCGCTGGAGCTGGGGTTGGGGCCCCCGGGGATTAGGCCTCTGGAGATATGCTTCGGGCGCTCAGGGGTTGGGCACCTGGAGCTGGCGTTGGGGCCCCCGGGGGCAAGGCCCCTGGAACTGGGGTTGGAGCCCCCGGGGTTAGGCCCCTGGAGCAATGGTTCGGGTGCTCAGCGGTTGGGCCCCTGGAGCTGGTGTTGGGGCCCCCAGGGGTTGGGACCCTGGAGCTGGGGTTGGGACCCTCGGGGTTTAGTCCCCTGGAGCTATTCTTCGGATGCTATGGGGTTGGGCCCCTGGAGCTGGTGTTGGGTTCCCCAGGGGTTGGGGCCCTGGAGCTGGGGTTGGCGCCCCCGGAGGTTAGGCCCATCGAGCTGGGGTTGGGGCCCCCGGGGTTAGGCCCCTTTAGCTGGGGTTGGGGCCCCCGGGGGTTAGGCCCCTGGAGCTATGGTTCGGGCGCTCAGGGTTTGGGCCCCTGGAGCTGGTATTGGGGCCCCCAGGTCTTGGGCCCCTAGAGCAATCTTTCAGGCGCTCATGGGTTGGGCCCCTGGAGCTATGGTTCGGGCGCTCGGGGGTTAGGCCCCTGGAGCTACGGTACGGGCGCTCAGGGGTTGGGCCCCTGGAACTGGTGTTGGGGCCCTCAGGGATTGGATCCCTGGAGTTGGGGTTCGGGTCCCCGGGGATTAGGCCCATGGAGCTATGGTTCGTGCAATCAGGGGTTTGGGGCCCTGGAGCTGGTGTACGGGCCCCCAGGGGTTGGGCCCCTGGAACTGGGCTTGGGGCCCCCGGGGGTTAGGCCACTGGAGTTGGTGTTCGGGCCCCCAGGGGTCAGGCCCCTGGAACTATGGTTTGGGCGCTCAGGGGTTGGGCTCCTGGAGCTATGTTTCGGACGCTCAGGAGTTGGGCCCCTGGAGCTGGTGTTGTTGCACCCAGGGGTTGGGCCCCTGGAGTTGGGGATGGGGCCCCCAGGGGTTAGGCCTCTGGAGCTACGGTTCGGGCGCTCAGGAGTTGAGCCCCTGCAGCTGGTGCTGAGGCCGCCAGGGCTTGGGCCCCTGGAGATGGTGTTGGGGCCCGCGGAGGTTAGGCCCCTGGAGCTGGGGTTGGGGCCCCTGGGGGTTAGGCCCCTGGAGCTATGGTTCGGGCGCTCAGGGGTCCGGACCCTGGAGCTGGTGTTGGGTCCCCCAGGGGTTGGGCCCCTAGAGCTTGTGTTGGGGCCCCCAGGGGTTGGCCCCTGGAGCTATGCTTCGGGCGCTAAGAGGTTGGGCCCCTGGACCTGGTGTTGGGGCCCTCAGGGGTTGGGCCCCTGGAGCTCGGGCTGGGGCCCCCGGGGATAGGCCCCTGGAGCAATGGTTCGGGTGCTCAGTGGTTGGGCCCCTGGAGCTCGTGTTGGAGCCCCCAGGGGTTGGGCCCCTGGAGCTGGGGTTGGGGCCCTCGGGGTTTAGTCCCCTGGAGCTATTCTTCAGATGCTATGGGGTTGGGCCCCTGGAGCTGGTGTTGGGGCCCCCAGGGGTTGGGGCCCTGGAGCTGGGGTTGGCGCCCCCAGGGGTTAGGCCTCTGGAGCTGGGGTCGGGGCCCCCGGGGTTAGGCCCCTTTAGCTATGGTTCGGACGCTCAGGGGTTTCACCCCTGCAGCTATCATTCAGGCGCTCAGGGTTTGGGCCCCTGGAGCTGGTGTTGAGGCCCCCAGGGGTTGCGCCCCTGGAGCTGGGGTTGGGGCCTGCGGGGGTTAGGACCCTGGAGCTATGGTTCGGGAGCTCTGGGGTTGGGACCCTCGAGCTCGATTCGAAGGCTCCAGGGGTTGTGCCCCTGGAGCTGGGGTTGGGGCCCTCAGGGGTTGAGCCCCTGGAGCTATGATTCGGGCGCTTAGTGGTTGGGCCCCTGGAGCTGCTGTTGGGGCTCCCAGGGGTTGAGCCCCTTGAGCTATGGTTCGGGCGCTCAGGGGTTGGGCCCCTGGAGCTGGTGTTGGGGCCCCCAGGGGTTGGTGCCCTGGATCTGGGGTTGACCCCCCCAGGGGTTAGACTCCTGGAGCTGGGGTTGGGGCCCCCGGAGGTTAGGCCCCTGGTGCTATGGTTCCGGCGCTGAGGGGTTACGCCCCTGGAGCTATGGCTCGGGCGCTCAGGGATTGGGCCCCTGGATCTGGTGTTGGGGCCCTCAGGGATTGGGCCCCTGGAGCTGGAGTTGGGGCCCCCAGCGGTTAGGCCCCTGGAGCCATGGTTCGGGCGCTCAGGGTTTGGGCCCCTGGAGCTGGTGCTCGGCCCCAAGGAGTTCGGCCCCCGGAGCTGGGGTTGGGGCCCCCTTGGTTAGGCCCCTGGAGCTATGGTTTGGGAGCTCAGAGATTGGGCCCCTGGAGCTGGTGTTCTTGCCCCCAGGGGTTGGGCCCCTAGATCTGGTGTTGGGGTCCCCAGGGGTTGGACCCCTGGAGCTGGGGTCGGGGCCCCCAGGGGTTAGGCCCCTGGAGCTATGCTTAGGGCGCTCAGGGGTTGGGCCCCTGGAGCTGGTGTTGGAGCCCCCAGGGGTTGGGCCCCTGGAGCTCGAGTTGGGGCCTCCGAGGGTTAGGCCCCTGGAGCTGGTGTTTGGGCCCCCGGGGGTTAGGCCCCTCGAGCTCGGGTTGGGGCCCCCAGGGGTTGAGCCCCTGGAGCTATGATTCGGGCGCTCAGGGGTTGGGCCCCTGGAGCTGGTGTTGGGGCCCCCAGGGTTTGAGCCCCTGGAGCTATGGTTCGGGCTCTCAGGGGTTGGGCCCCTGGAGCTGGTGTTGGGGCCCCCAGGGGTTGGACCCCTGGATCTGGGGTTGGGGCCCCCAGGGGTTAGACCCCTGGAGCTGGGGTTGGGGCCCCCGGGGCTTCGGCCCCTGGAGCTATGGTGCGAGCGCTCAGGGGTTGGGCCCCTGGACCTGGTGTTGGGGCCCCCAAGGGTTGGGCCCCTGGAACTGGTGTTGGGGCCCCCAGGGGTTCAGATTCTGGAGCTGGGGTTCGGGCCCCCGGGGGTTAGGTCCCTTTAGCTATGGTTCGGGCGCTCAGGGTTTTTGCCCCTGGAGCTGGTGTTGAGGCCCCCAGGGGTTGCACTCCTGGAGCTGGGGTTGGGTCCTGCGGGGATTAGGACCCTGGAGCTATGGTTCAGGAGCTCAGGGGTTGGGACCCTCGAGCTCGATTCGAAGGCCCCAGGGGTTGTGCCCCTGGAGCTGGGGTTGGGGCCCCAAGGGGTTGAGCCCCTGGAGCTATGATTCGGGCGCTTAGTGGTTGGGCCCCTGGAGCTGCTGTTGGGGCCCCCAGGGGTTGAGCCCCTTGAGCTATGGTTCGGGCGCTCAGGGGTTGGGCCCCTGGAGCTGGTGTTGGGGCCCCCAGGGGTTGGTGCCCTGGATCTGGGGTTGACCCCCCCAGGGGTTAGACTCCTGGAGCTGGGGTTGGGGCCCCCGGAGGTTAGGCCCCTGGTGCTATGGTTCCGGCGCTGAGGGGTTACGCCCCTGGAGCTATGGCTCGGGCGCTCAGGGGTTGGGCCCCTGGATCTGGTGTTGGGGCCCTCAGGGATTCGGCCCCTGGAGCTGGAGTTGGGGCCCCCAGCGGTTAGGCCCCTGGAGCCATGGTTCGGGCGCTCAGGGTTTGGGCCCCTGGAGCTGGTGCTCGGCCCCAAGGGGTTCGGCCCCCGGAGCTGGGGTTGGGGCCCCCTTGGTTAGGCCCCTGGAGCTATGGTTTGGGAGCTCAGAGATTGGGCCCCTGGAGCTGGTGTTCTTGCCCCCAGGGGTTGGGCCCCTAGATCTGGTGTTGGGGTCCCCAGGGGTTGGACCCCTGGAGCTGGGGTCGGGGCCCCCAGGGGTTAGGCCCCTGGAGCTATGCTTAGGGCGCTCAGGGGTTGGGCCCCTGGAGCTGGTGTTGGAGCCCCCAGGGGTTGGGCCCCTGGAGCTCGAGTTGGGGCCTCCGAGGGTTAGGCCCCTGGAGCTGGTGTTTGGGCCCCCGGGGGTTAGGCCCCTCGAGCTCGGGTTGGGGCCCCCAGGGGTTGAGCCCCTGGAGCTATGATTCGGGCGCTCAGGGGTTGGGCCCCTGGAGCTGGTGTTGGGGCCCCCAGGGTTTGAGCCCCTGGAGCTATGGTTCGGGCTCTCAGGGGTTGGGCCCCTGGAGCTGGTATTGGGGCCCCCAGGGGTTGGACCCCTGGATCTGGGGTTGGGGCCCCCAGGGGTTAGACCCCTGGAGCTGGGGTTGGGGCCCCCGGAGGTTAGGCCCCTGCTGCTATGGTTCGGGCGCTGAGGGGTTGCGCCCGTGGAGCTATGGCTCGGGCGCTCAGGGGTTGGGCCCCTGGAGCTGGTGTTGGGGCCCTCAGGGATTGGCCCCCTGTAGCTAGAGTTGGGGCCCCCAGCGGTTAGGCCCCTGGAGCCATGGTTCGGGCGCTCAGGGTTTGGGCCCCCGGAGCTGGTGCTCGACCCCAAGGGGTTCGGCCCCTGGAGCTGGGGTTGGGGCCCCCTTGGTTAGTCCCCTGGAGCTATGGTTTTGGTGCTCTGGGGTTGGTCCCCTGGAGCTGGTGTTCTTGCCCCCAGGGGTTGGGCCCCTAGAGCTGGTGTTGGGGTCCCCAGGGGTTGGACCCCTGGAACTGGGGTCGGGGCCCCCGGGGGTTAGGCCCCTGGAGCTATTCTTAGGGCGCTCAGGGGTTGGGCCCCTGGAGCTGGTGTTGGAGCCCCCAGGGGTTGGTCCCCTGGAGCTCGAGTTGGGGCCTCCGGAGGTTAGGCCCCTGGAGCTGGTGTTTGGGCCCCCGGGGGTTAGGCCCCTCGAGCTCGGGTTGGGGCCCCCGGGGGTTAGGCCCCTGCAGGTGGGGTTGGGGCCCCCGGGGGTTAGGTCCCTGGAGCTATGCTTCGGGCGCTCAGGGGTTGGGCCCCTGGAGCTATGGTTTGCGAGATAGGGGTTGGGCCCCTGGAGCTGGTGTTGCGGCCCCCAGAGGTTTGGCCCCTGGAGCTTGTGTTAGAGCCCCTAGGGGTTTTGCCCCTAGAGCTGGGGTTGGGCCGCCGGGGGTTAGGCCCCTGGAGGTGGGGTTGGGACCCCCGGGGGTAAGGCCCCTGGAGTTATGTTTCGGGGGCTCAAGGGTTGGGCCCCTGGAGCTATGGTTTGGGCGCTAAGGGGTTGGGCCCCTGGAGATGGTGTTGGGGACACCAGGGGTTGAGCCCCTGGAGCTGGAATTTGGGCCCCTGGGGGTTTGGCCCTTGGAACTGGGGTTGGGGCCCCCGTGGGTTAGGCCCCTGGAGCAATGGTTCGAGCTATCAGTTGTTGGGCCCCTGGAGCTGGTGTCGGGGCCCCCAGGGGTTGGGCCCCTATAGCTGCTGTTGGGGCCCCCGGGGGTTAGGCCCCTGGAGTTATGTTTTGGGAGCTCAGGGGTTGGGCCCCTAGAGCTGGTCTTCGGGCCTCCAGGGGTTGGGCCCCTGGAGCTCGGGTTGGGTACCACGGGGGTTAGGCCCCTGGAGCTGGTATTGGAGCCCCCAGGGTTTAGGCCCCTGGAGCTGGTGTTGGGACCCCCAGGATTTTGGCCCCTGGAGCTGGGGTTGGGGCCGCCGGGTGTTAGGCCCCTGGAGCTATGCTTCGGGCGCTCAGGGGTTGGGCTCCTGGAGCTGGTGTTGGGGCCCCCAGGGGTTGGGCCCCTGGAGCTGGGATTGGGGCCCCCGGCGCTTAGGCCCCTGGAGCTATGGTTCGAGCGCTCAGCGGTTGGGCCCTTGGAGGTGGTGTTGGGTCCCCCAGGGGTTGGACCGCTGGAGCTATGGTTCGAGCGTTCAGGGGTTGGGACCCTGGAGCTGGTGTTGGGGCCCCCACGGGTTGGGCCCCTGGAGGTGGTGTTGGGTACCCCGGGGGTTGGGCCCCTGGAGCTGGTGCTGGGGCCCCCGGGGATTAGGCCGCGGAGCTGGGTTTGGGGCCCCCGGGGATTAAGCTCCTGGAGCTATGGTTGGGGGGCTAAGGGGTTGGGCCCGTGGAGCTGGTGTTGGGGCCCCCAGGGCTTCGGCAACTGGAGCTGGTGTTGGGGCCCCGAGGGGTTGAGCCCTTGGAGCTATGGTTCAGGCGCTCAGGGGTTAGGCCACTGGAGCTGGGGTTGAGGCCCCCAGGGGTTGGGCCCCTGGATCTGGGGTTGGGGCCCCAAGGGGTTGAGTCCCTTGAGCTGGGGTTCGGGCCCCCGGGGGTTAGGCCCCTGGAGCTATGCTTCGGGCACTCAGGGGATGGGCCCTTGGAGCTTGAGTTTGGTCCCCCGGGGGTTAGGCCCCTGGAGCTATGGTTCGGGCGCGCAGCGGATGGGCTCCTGGTGCTATGGATCGGGCGCTCAGGGTTTGGGCCCCTAGAGCTGGGGTTGGGGCCCGCGGGGGTTAGGACCCTGGAGCTATGGATCGGGCGCTCAGGGGTTGGGCCCCTGGAGCTATGGATCGGGCGCTCAGGGTTTGGGCCCCTGGAGCTGGGGCTGGGGCCCCTGGGTGTTTGGCCCCTGGAGCTATGGGTCGGGCGCTCAGAGGTTGGGTCCCTGGAGCAATCGTTCGGGGGCTCAGGGGTTGGGCCTTTGGAGCTGGGGTCGAGGGCCCCAGGGGTTGGGACCCTGGAGCTGGGGTTGTGGCCCCCGGGGGATCGGCCCCTGCAGCTATAGTTCGGGCGCTCAGGGGTTTGCTCCTTGGAGCTGGTGTTGGGGCCCACAGGGGTTGGGCCCCTGGATCTGGGGTTCGGGCCCCGGCGGGTTAGGCCCCTGGACCTATGGTTCGGGCGCTTAGGTATTGGACCCCTGGAGCTGGTTTTGGGGCCCCCAGGGGTTGGGCCCCTGGAGCTGGTGTTGGGGCCCCCAGGGGTTAGGCACCTGGAGCTATGGTTCGGACGCTCAGGGGTTGGGCCCTTGGAGCTGGGATTGGGGCCCCCAGGCGTTGGGCCCCTCGAGATGGTATGGGCCCCCAGGGGTTGGGCCCCTGAGCCTGGTGTTGGGGCCCCCAGGGGTTGGGACCCTGGAGCTTGGGTTAGGCCCCTGGAGCTATTGTTCGGGCGCTCAGGGGTTGGGCCCCTGGAGCTGGTGTTGGGGCCCCCAGGGGTTAGTCCCCTGGAGCTATGGTTCTAGCGCTCAGGGGTTGGGCCCTTGGAGCTGGGGTCGAGGGCCGCAGGGGTTGGGCCCCCGGAGCTGGTGTTGGGGCCCCCAGGGGTTGACCCCCTGGAGCTATGGTTCAGACGCTCAGGGGTTAGGCCCTTGGATCTCGGGTTGGGGCCCCCAGGGGTTCGGCCCCTGGAGCTATGGTTCGGGCGCTCAGGGGTTGTGCCCCTGGAGCTGGTGTTGGGGCCCCCAGGGGTTGGGCCCCTGGAGCTTGGGTTTCGGTCCCCGGAGTTTAGGCCCCTGGAGCTATGGTTCGGGCGCTCAGGGGTTGGGCCCTTCGAGCTGGGGTCGAGGGCCCCAGGGGTTGAGCCCCTGGAGGTGGGGTTGGGGCCCACGGGGGTAAGGCCTCTGGAGCTATGGTTCGGGCGCTCCGGGGTTCGGCCCCTGGAGCTGGTTTTGGGGTCCCCAGGGGTTGGGACTCTGGAGCTGATGCTGGGGCCCCCGGGGATTAGGCCCCTGGAGCTATGGTTCGGGCGCTCAGGGGTTGGGCCTCTGGAGCTGGTATTGGGGCCCCCAGGGGTTGGCCCCTGGAGCTGGTGTTGGGACCCCCAGGGGTTAAGCCCCTGGAGCTATGGTTCGGGCGCTCAGGGGTTGGGCCTCTGGAGCTGGTATTGGGGCCCCCAGGGGTTGGCCCCTGGAGCTGGTGTTGGGACCCCCAGGGGTTAGGACCATGGAGCTATGGTTCGAGCGCTCAGTGGTTGGGCCCCTGGAGCTGGTGTTGGGGCCCCCACGGGTTGGGCCCTTGGAGCTGGGGTTGGGGACCCCAGGGGTTGGGCCCCAGGAGCTATGGTTCGGGCGCTCAGGGGTTGGTCCCTTGGAGCTGGTATCGAGGGCCCCAGGTGTTGGGCCCCTGGAGCTGTGGTTGGGGCCCGTGGGGGTTAGGCCCCTGGAGCAATGGTTCGGGAGCTCAGGGATTGGGCGCCTAGACCTGGGGTAACTATTTGCAAGTACCTTAATGCTTATACACATACACTCACACACACACACCAAAATGTTCTGCAGCTGCTGGATAGTTACCAGTCCTGATTGCAGTTTGACTTTGCAGCTTGGGATCGGAGCTCGTGGCAGCTAACTGGCCAGGAAAGCTCAGCACGAGGAGGAGCCGGATCTCTGTCGGGCGCGAACCGATGCTCCTTGATGTTGATAGCAGAACGTTACCCAAAGTCTCTCATCTCACCCTTCCTTTTTTATAGGAGTTTAGTTTGGATTCAAAGTTCCTAGGTCTTGCTGTGTCACGCCGCCTCTGGGTTTGCTTGATCACCCGTCAATTGCAGGCGTGACTGTCAGCCTGGGACCTGGCTTTGATCTTCCCTCTGTTGTTCTGTTGTCCTTTTCTTTTTAGGGTGGATGCTTCTTACTTTGTTTAGGGCTGTTGTCTAGGTCTTCAGCCGTTGGTATTTGAACTTTATCTCATCAGGACAGGCTGGGGCTGGAGGTTGATTCTATCACCAATGCATACCTCATTCACACATGTAAACTAAACTAATAAGATTACAGCAGGGTTTGCAGAAATTATGGTTGGAGGAAGCATTTACAAAATGGAATGAGTGTTTTAAAATGGAGTTTGAATTAAAATATGGAACAGAAGTTACAGTGTAGGCAAGTATAGTGAATAGTGAACAGAAGTTACATTAATAAAGTGAACAATTAAAAACAGTTTCATTTATCAGTTCTACAGGGTTGGGCCCCTGGAGCTGGGGTTGGGGCCCCCAGGGGTTAGGTCCCTAGAGCTATGGTTCGGGCGCTCAGGGGTTGGACTCCTGGAGCTGGGGTTGGGGCTCACAGGGGTTAGGCCCCTAGAACTATGGTTCGGGAGCTCAGGGGTTTGGCTCTTGGAGCTGGTTTTGGGGCCTTCAGGGGTTAGGTCCCTGGAGCTATGGTTCGGGCGCTCAGGGGTTCGGCCCCTGGAGCTGGGGTTGGGGCCCCCAGGGGTTAGGCCCCTGGAGCTATGGTTCGGGCGCTCAGGGGTTGGGCCCCTGGAGCTGGTGTTGGGGCCCCAAGGGGTTGGGCCCCTGGAGCGGGGGTCGAGGGCCCCAGGGGTTGGGCCCCTGGAGCTGATGTTGGGGCCCCCAGGGGTTAGGCCCCTGGAGCTATGGTTCGGGCGCTCAGCGATTGGGCCCCTGGAGCTGGGGTTGGGGCCCCCATGGGTTGGGCTCTTGGAGCTGGGGTAGGGGCCCCCATCCGTTGGGCCCCTGGAGCTGGGGTTGGGGCCCCAACGGGTTGGGCCCCTGGAGCTGGGGTTGGGGCCCCAAGGGGTTGGGCCCCTGGAGCTGTGGTCGAGGGCCCCAGGGGTTAGGCCCCTGGAGATGCGGTTGGAGCCCCCACGGGTTAGACCCCTGGAGCTATGGTTCGGTTGCTCAGGGTTTGGGCCCCTGGAGCTGGTGTTGCGGCCCCCAGGGGTTGGGCGCCTGGACCTGGGGTTGGGGCCCCCAGGGTTTAGGCCCCTGGAGCTCTGCTTCGGGCGCTCAGGGGTTGGGCCCCTGGAGCTGGGATTGGGGACCCCAGGGGTTCTGCCTTGGAACTGGGGTAGGGGCCCCCACAGGTTGGGCCCCTGGAGCCGAGGTTGGGGCCCCAAGGGTTTGGACCCCTGGAGCTGGGGTCAAGGGCACCAGGGGTTTAGCCCCAGGAGCTGGGGTTGGGGCCAACAGGGGTTAGTCCCCTGCAGTTATGGTTCGGGCGCTCAGGGGTTGGGTCCCTGGAGCTGGGGTTTGGGCCCACAGCGGTTAGGCCCCTGGAGTTATGGTTCGCGCGCTCAGGGGTTGGGCTCCTGGAGCTGGTGTTGGGGCCCCCAGGTGTTAGGCCCCTGGAGCTATGGTTGAGGCGCTCAGGGGTTGGGACCTTGGAGCTGGTGTTCGGGCCTCTAGGGGTTGGGACCCTGTAGCTCTGGTTCGGTCGCTCATGGTTTCGGTCCCTGGACTTGGTGTTGGGACCCCCAGGGGTTGGGCCCCTGGAGCTGGGGTTGGGGCCCCCGGGGGTTAGGTCCCTGAAGCAATGGTTCGGACGCTCAGGTGTTTGGCCCTTGGAGCTGGTGTTGGGGCACCCAGGGGTTGGGCCCCTGGAGGTGGTGTTGGGGCCCCCAGGGGCTAGGCCCCTGGAGCCATGGTTCGGGCACTCAGGGGGTGGGCCCCTGGAGCTGGGGTTCGCTCCCCAAGGGGTTTAGCCCCTGGAGCTATCGTTCGGGCGCTCAGGGGTTGGGCCTCTGTAGCTGGGGTTGGGGCCCCCAGGGGTTAGCCCACTGGACCTATGATTCAGGCGCTCAGGGGTTGGGCCCCTGGAGCTGGTGTTGGGGCCCCCAGAGGTTAGGCCCCTGGAGCAATGGTTCGGGCGCTCAGGAGTTCGGCCCCTGGACCTGGTGTTCGAGGTACCTAGGGGTTAGACCCCTGTAGCTCTGGTTCAGTCGCTCATGGTTTCGGTCCCTGGAGTTGGTGTTGGGACCCCCAGGGGTTGGGCCCCTGGAGCTGGGGTTGGGCCCCCCGGGGGTTAGGCCCCTGGAGCAATGGTTCGGGCGCTCAGGTGTTTGGCTCTTGGAGCTGGTATTTGGGCCCCCAGGGTTTCTGCCCCTGGAGCTGGTGTTGGGGCCCCCAGGGGCTAGGCCCCTGGAGCTATGGTTCGGGCGCTCAGGGGTTGGGCCCCTGGAGGTTGGGTTAGGGCCCACAGGAGTTAGACCCCTGGAGCTATGGTTCGGGCGCTCACGGGTTGGGCTCCTCGAGCTGGGGTTGGGGCCCCCAGGGGTTACCCACTGGACCTCTGATTCAGGCGCTCAGGGGTTGGGACCCTGCAAGTGGTGGTAGGGCCCCCAGGGGTTAGGACCCTCGAGCTATGGTTCGGGCGCTCAAGGGTTGGGCCTCTGGAGCTGGGGTTAGGGCCCCCTGGGGTTAGCCCACTGGAGCTATGTTTAGGGCGCTCAGGGGTTCGGCCCCTGGAGCTGGGGTTGGGACCCCCAGGGGTTAGGCCCCTGGAGTTATGGTTCGGGCGATCAGGGGTTGGGCCCCTGGAGCTGGTGTTGGGGCCCCCCGGGGTTAGACCCCTGGAGCTATGGTTCGGGAGCTCAGGGGTTGGGTCACTGGAGCTGGTGTTGGGGCCCCCAGGGGTTAGGCCCCTGGAGCTATGGATCTGGCGCTCAGGGGTTGGGCCCCTGGAGCTGGTATTCGGGCCCCCAGGGTTTGGGCCCCTGGAGCTCGTGTTGGGGCCCTCAGGGGTTAGGTTCCTGGAGCTGTGGTTCGGGCGCTAAGAGGTTGGGCCCCTGGAGCTGGTCTTGTAGCCCCCAGGGGTTTGGCCCCTGGAGCTATGGTTCGGGCGCTCAGGGGATGTGCCCCTGGAGCTGGTGTTGGGGCCCCCAGGGGTTAGGCCCCTGGAACTGGGGTTCGGGCACTCAGGGGTTGGTCCCCTGGAGCTTGTGTTGGAGCCCGCAGGGGTTAGGACTCTGGAGCTATGGTTCGTGCGCTTAGGGGTTGGGGCCCTTGAGCTGGTGTTGGGGTCCCCCGAGGATAGGCCCCTGGAGCAATGTTTCGGGCGCTCAGGGTTTGGGCCGCTGGAGCTGGTGTTGGGGCCCCCAGGGGTTAGGCCCCTGGAGCTATGGTTCGGGCGCTCAGGGGTTGGGACCCTGGAGCTCGTGTTGGGGCCCCCAGGGGTTAGTTCCCTAAAGCAATGGTTGGGACGCTCAGGGGTTGGGCCCCTGGAGCTGGTGTTTGGGACCCCCAGGGGTTAGGCCCCTGGTTTTATGGTTCGTGCGCTCAGGGGTTGGGCTTCTGGAGCTGGTCTTGGGGGCCCTCAGGGGATAGGCCCCTGGAGCTATCTTTCGGGCACTCAGGGGTTGGGACCTTGGAGCGGCTTTTGGGGCCCCAGGGGTTAGTCCCCTGGAGCAATAGTTCGGGCGCTCAGGGGTTGGGCCCCTAGAGCTGGTGTTGGGCCCCCCTGGTGTTACGCCCCTAGAGCTATGGTTCAGGCGCTTAGGCGTTGGGCTCCTGGAGCTGGTGTTGGTGCCCACAGGGGTTAGGCCCCTGGAGCAATGATTCGGGCGGTCAGGGGCTGGGCCCCTGGAGCTGAGATTGGGGCCCCCAGGGGTTAGGAACCTGGAGCTATGGTTCGGGCGCTCAGGGGTTGGACCCCTGGAGCTGGTGTTGGGACCCCCAGGGGTTAGGACCATGGAGCTATGGTTCGAGCGCTCAGTGGTTGGGCCCCTGGAGCTGGTGTTGGGGCCCCCAGGAGTTAGGCCCCTGGAGCTATGGTTCGGGCGCTCAGGGGTTGGGCTCCTGGAGCTCGTTTTGGGGCCCCCAGGGGTTGGGCCCTTGGAGCTGGGGTTGGGGCCCCCACAGGTTGGGCCCCTGGTCAGGGGTTGGTGCCCGAAGGGTTTGGGACCCTGGAGCCTGGGTCGAGCGCCTCAGGGGTTGGGCCCCTGGAACTGGGATTGGGGACCCCAGGGGTTGGGCCCCAGGAGCTATGGTTCGGGCGCTCAGGGGTTGGTCCCTTGGAGCTGGTATCGAGGGCCCCAAGTGTTGGGCCCCTGGAGCTGGTGTTGGGGCCCCCAGGGGCTGGGCCCCTGGAGCTGTGGTTGGGGCCCGTGGGGGTTAGGCCCCTGGAGCAATGGTTCGGGAGCTCAGGGATTGGGCGCCTGGACCTGGGGTTCCGGCCCCCAGGGTTTAGGCTACTGGAGCTATGGTTCGAGCGCTCAGGGATTGGGCCCCTGGAGCTGAGTTGGGGCCCCCGGGGGTTAGGCCCCTGGAGCAATGGTTCGAGTGCTCAGGGATTGGGCCCCTGGAGCTGAGGTGGGGCCCCAGGGGGTTGGGGCCCTGGAGCTGGGGTTCGGGCACCCGAGGGTTAGGGCCCTAGAGCAATGGTTCGAGCGCTCAGGGATTGGGCTCCTGGAGCTGAGGTTGGACCCCCGGAGGTAAAGCCCCTGGAGCAATGGTTCGGGCGCTCAGGGGTTGGGCCGCTGCAGCTGGGGTTGGGGCCCCCGGGGGTTAGTCCCCTGGAGCTGGTGTTGGGGCCCCCAGGGGTTGGGCCCCTGGAGCTGGGGTAGGGCCGCCGGGGGTTAGACGCCTGGCGCAATGGTTCGGGTGCTCAGGGGTTAGACCCCTGGACCTGGGGTTGGGTCCCGCACGGGTTGTGCCCCTGGAGCTAGGGTTGGGTCCGCAAGGGGTAAGGCCCCTGGAGCTGGGATTTGGGTCCCCAGGGGTTAGGCATCTGAAGCTATGGTTCAGGAGCTCAGGGGTTGGTGCCCTGGAGCTATGGTTCGGGAGCTCAAGGGTTGGGCCCCTGGAGCTGGGTTCGAGGGCCCTATGGGTTGGGCCCCTGGAGCTGGGGTTGGGGACCCCAGGGGTTAGGCCCCTGTAGCAATGGTTCGGGCACTCAGGGGTTGGGCCCCTGGAGCTGGGGTTGCGTCCGCCATGGGTTAGGCCCCTGGAGATATGGTTAAGGTGCTCAGGGGTTGGGCCCCTAGAGCTATGGTTGGGGCCCCCAGGGGTTGGGCCCTTGGAGCTGGGGTTGGGACCTCCACGGGTTGGGCCCCTGGAGATGAGGTTGGGGCCCCAAGGGGTTTGGACCGTGGAGCTGGGGTCGAGAGCCCAAGGGGTTGAGCCCCTGGAGCTATGGTTCAGGCGCTCAGGGGTTGTGCCCTTGGAGCTGGGGTCGAGGGCCACAGGGGTTGGGCCCCTGGAGCTGGTGTTCCGCCCGACAGAGGTTAGGCCCCTTTAGCTATGGTTCGGGCGCTAAGGGGTTGGGTTCCTGGAGCTGGTGTTGGGGCCCCCAGGGGTTGGGCCCCTGGAGCTGGGGTTGGGGCCCCCAGGGGTTGTGCCCCTGGAGCTGGGGTTTGGGCCCCCTGGGGTTAGGCCCCTAGAGCTATGGTTCGGGCGCTCAGGGGTTAGGCCCTTGGAGCTGGGTTTGGGGCCCCCAGGGGGTTAGGTCCCTGGATTTCGGGTTGGGGCCCCCGGGGGTTAGGGCCCTGGAGCTATGGTTCGGGCGCTCAGGGGTTGGGCCTGTGGAGCTGGTGTTGGGGCCCCCAGGGGTTGGGCCCTTGGAGCTGGTGTTGGGGCCCCCAGGGTTTGGGCAGCTGAAGCTGAGGTTGGGGCCCCCGGGGGTTAGGCCCCGGGAGCTATGGTTCGGACGCTCAGGGGTTGGGCCCGTGGAGCTATGGTTCGGGCGCTCAGAGGTTGGGCCCCTGGAGCTGGTTTTGGGGTCCCCAGGGGTTGGGCCCCTGGAGCTGGGTTTGGGCCCCCCGTGGATTAGGCCCCTGGAGATATGGTTCGGGCTCTCAGGGGTTGGGCCCCTGGAGCTATGGTTCGGGCGCTCACGGGTTGGGCCCTTGGAGCTGGGGTTGGGGTCCCCAGGGGTTAGGCTCCTGGAGCTGGTGTTGGGGCCCCCAGGGGTTGAGCCCCTAGAGCTCTGGTTTGGGCCCACAGGGTTTAGGCCCCTGGATCTATAGTTCGGGCGATCAGGGGTTCGGTCCTTGGAGCTGGGGTTGGGGTCCCCAGGGGTTGGGCCCCTGGAGCTGGTGTTGGTGCCCCCAGGGGTTGGGCTCCTGGAGCTGGTGTTGGGGCCCCCATGGGTTGAGCCCCTGGAGCTGGGATTGGGACCCCCGGGGGTTAGGCCCCTGGAGCTATGGTTCGGGTGCTCAGGGGTTGGGCTCTTGTAGCTGGGGTTGGGGCCCCTAGGGGTTAGGCCCCTGTTGCTATGGTTCGGGCGCTCAGGGTTTGGGCCCTTGGAGCTGGGGTCGAGGGCCCCAGGGGTGGGCCCCTGGAGCTGATCCTGGGGCCCCCGGGGGTTAGGCCCCTGGAGCTATGGTTCAGGCGCTCAGGGGTTGGGCCTCTGGAGCTGGTATTGGGGCCCCCAGGGGTTGGCCCCTGGAGCTGGTGTTGGGGCCCCCAGGGGTTAAGCCCCTGGAGCTATGGTTCGGGCGCTCAGGGGTTGGGCCTCTGGAGCTGGTATTGGGGCCCCCAGGGGTTGGCCCCTGGAGCTGATGTTGGGGCCCCCGGGGTTCGGCTCCTGGAACTGGTGTTGGGACCCCCAGGGGAAAGGCCCCTGGAGCTGTGGTTCGAGCGCTCAGGGGTTGGGCATTTGGAGCTGTGGTCGAGCGCCCCAGGGGTTGGGCCCCTGGAGCTGGTGTTGGGGCCCCTAGGGGTTAGGCTCCTGGAGCTATGGTTCGGGTGCTCAGGGGTTGTTGTCCCACAAACTTACACAGGATCGTTTTCGGGGTCAAGACAAAGATGCCATTTTTATTATTAATCGGTAACTATTTGCAAGTACCTTAATGCTTATACACATACACTCACACACACACACCAAAATGTTCTGCAGCTGCTGGATAATTACCAGTCCTGATTGCAGTTTGACTTTGCAGCTTGGGATCGGAGCTCGTGGCAGCTAACTGGCCAGGAAAGCTCAGCACGAGGAGGAGCCGGATCTCTGTCGGGCGCGCACCGATGCTCCTTGATGTTGATAGCAGAACGTTACCCAAAGTCTCTCATCTCACCCTTCCTTTTTTACAGGAGTTTAGTTTGGATTCAAAGTTCCTAGGTCTTGCTGTGTCACGCCGCCTCTGGGTTTGCTTGATCACCCGTCAATTGCAGGCGTGACTGTCAGCCTGGGACCTGGCTTTGATCTTCCCTCTGTTGTTCTGTTGTCCTTTTCTTTTTAGGGTGGATGCTTCTTACTTTGTTTAGGGCTGTTGTCTAGGTCTTCAGCCGTTGGTATTTGAACTTTATCTCATCAGGACAGGCTGGGGCTGGAGGTTGATTCTATCACCAATGCATACCTCATTCACACATGTAAACTAAACTAATAAGATTACAGCAGGGTTTGCAGAAATTATGGTTGGAGGAAGCTTTTACAAAATGGAATGAGTGTTTTAAAATGGAGTTTGAATTAAAATATGGAACAGAAGTTACAGTGTAGGCAAGTATAGTGAATAGTGAACAGAAGTTACATTAATAAAGTGAACAATTAAAAACAGTTTCATTTATCAGTTCTACAGGGTTGGGCCCCTGGAGCTGGGGTTGGGGCCCCCAGGGGTTAGGTCCCTAGAGCTATGGTTCGGGCGCTCAGGGGTTGGACTCCTAGAGCTGGTTTTGGGGCCTTCAGGGGTTAGGTCCCTGGAGCTATGGTTCGGGCGCTCAGGGGTTGGGCCCCTGGAGCTGGGGTTGGGGCCCCCAGGGGTTAGGCCCCTGGAGCTATGGTTCGGGCGCTCAGGGGTTGGGCCCCTGGAGCTGGTGTTGGGGCCCCAAGGGGTTGGGCCCCTGGAGCTGGGGTCGAGGGCCCCAGGGGTTGGGCCCCTGGAGCTATGGTTCGGGCGCTCAGCGATTGGGCCCCTGGATCTGGGGTTGGGGCCCCCATGGGTTGGGCTCTTGGAGCTGGGGTAGGGGCCCCCATGCGTTGGGCCCCTGGAGTTGGGGTCGAGGGCCCCAGGGGTTAGGCCCCTGGAGCTGCGGTTGGAGCCCCCATGGGTTAGACCCCTGGAGCTATGGTTCGGTTGCTCAGGGTTTGGGCCCCTGGAGCTGGTGTTGCGGCCCCCAGGGGTTGGGCGCCTGGACCTGGGGTTGGGGCCCCCGGGGGTTAGGCCCCTGGAGCAATGGTTCGGGAGCTCAGGGGTTAGGCTCCTGGAGCTGGGGTTCGGGCCCCCAGGGTTTAGGCCCCTGGAGCTCTGCTTCGGGCGCTCAGGGGTTGGGCCCCTGAAGCAGGGATTGGGGACCCCAGGGGTTCTGCCTTGGAACTGGGGTAGGGGCCCCCACAGGTTGGGCCCCTGGAGCCGGGGTTGGGGCCCCAAGGGTTTGGACCCCTGGAGCTGGGGTCAAGGGCACCAGGGGTTTAGCCCCAGGAGCTGGGGTTGGGGCCAACAGGGGTTAGTCCCCTGCAGTTATGGTTCGGGCGCTCAGGGGTTGGGTCCCTGGAGCTGGGGTTTGGGCCCACAGCGGTTAGGCCCCTGGAGTTATGGTTCGCGCGCTCAGGGGTTGGGCTTCTGGAGCTGGTGTTGGGGCCCCCAGGTGTTAGGCCCCTGGAGCTATGGTTGAGGCGCTCAGGGGTTGGGACCTTGGAGCTGGTGTTCGGGCCTCTAGGGGTTGGGACCCTGTAGCTCTGGTTCGGTCGCTCATGGTTTCGGTCCCTGGACTTGGTGTTGGGACCCCCAGGGGTTGGGCCCCTGGAGCTGGGGTTGGGGCACCCAGGGGTTGGGCCCCTGGAGCTGGTGTTGGGGCCCCCAGGGGCTAGGCCCCTGGAGCTATCGTTCGGGCGCTCAGGGGTTGGGCCTCTGTAGCTGGGGTTGGGGCCCCCAGGGGTTAGCCCACTGGACCTATGATTCAGGCGCTCAGGGGTTGGGACCCTGGAGCTGGTGTTGGGGGCCCCAGGCGTTAGGCCCCTAGAGCTATGGTTCGGGCGCACAGGAGTTGGGCCTCTGGAGCTGGGGTTGGGGCCCCCTGGGGTTAGCCCACTGGAGCTATGGTTCGGGCGCTCAGAGGTTCGGCCCCTGGAGCTGGGGTTGGAGCCCCCAGGGGTTAGGCCCCTGGAGCTATGGTTCGGGCGCTCAGGGGTTGGGCCCTGGAGCTGGTGTTCGGACCCCCAGGGGTTAGACCCCTGGAGCTATGGTTCGGGAGGTCAGGGGTTGGTTCCCTGGAGCTGGTGTTCGGGCCCCCAGGGGTTAGACCCCTGGAGCAATGGTTCGGACGCTCAGGGGTTGGGCCCCTGGAGCTCGTGTTGGGGCCCCCGGGGTTAATCCCCTAAAGCAATGGTTGGGACGCTCTGGGGTTGGGCCCCTGGAGCTGCTTTTTGGGACCCCCAGGGGTTAGGCCCCTGGTTTTATGGTTCGTGCGCTCAGGGGTTGGGCTCCTGGAGCTGGTCTTGGGGCCCCAAGGGGTTAGGCCCCTCGAGCTATGGTTGCGGCTATAAGGGGTTGTGCCCCTGGAGCTGGTGTTGGGGCCCTCAGGGGTTAGGCCCCTGGAGCTATGTTTCGGGCGCTCAGTGGTTGGGTCCCTGGAGCTGCTGTTGGGGCCCCAGGGGTTAGTCCCCTGGAGCAATAGTTCGGGCGCTCAGGGGTTGGGCCCCTGGAACTGGTGTTGGGCCCCCCTGGGGTTACGCACCTAGAGCTATGGTTCAGGAGCTCAGGCGTTGGGCTCCTGGAGCTGGTGTTGGGGCCCCCAGGGGTTAGGAACCTGGAGCTATGGTTCGGGCGCTCAGGGGTTGGGCCCTTGGAGCTGGTGTTGGGACCCCAGGGGTTAGGACCATAGAGCTATGGTTCGAGCGCTCAGTGGTTGGGCCCCTGGAGCTGGTGTTGGGGCCCCCAGAGGTTAGGCCCCTGGAGCAATGGTTCGGGCGCTCAGGGGTTGGGCTCCTGTAGCTGGTTTTGGGGCCCCCAGGGGTTGGGCCCCTGGAGCTATGGTTCGGGCGCTCAGGGGTTGGGCCCCTGGACCTGGTGTTCGAGGTACCTAGGGGTTAGGCCCCTGTAGCTCTGGTTCGGTCGCTCATGGTTTCGGTCCCTGGAGTTGGTGTTGGGACCCCCAGGGGTTGGGCCCCTGGAGCTGGGGTTCGGGGCCCCGGGGGTTAGGCCCCTGGAGCAATGGTTCGGGCGCTCAGGTGTTTGCCTCTTGGAGCTGGTGTTGGGGCCCCCAGGGGTTCTGCCCCTGGAGCTGGTGTTGGGGCCCCCCGGGGTTAGGCCCCTGGAGCTATAGTTCTGGCGCTCAGGGGTTGGGCCCCTAGAGCTGGTGTTGGGGCCCCCAGGGGTTGGGCCCCTGGAGCTCATGTTGGGGCCCTCAGGGGTTAGGTCCCATGAGCTGTGGTTCGGGCGCTAAGGGGTTGGGCCCCTGGAGCTGGTCTTGTAGCCCCCAGGGGTTTGGCCCCTGGAGCTATGGTTCGGGCGCTCAGGGGATGTGCCCCTGGAGCTGGTGTTGGGGCCCCCAGGGGTTAGGACCCTGGAGCTCTTATTCGGGCGCTCAGGGGTTGGGCCCTTGAAGCAGAGGTTGGGGCCCCCAGGGGTTAGGCCCCTGGAACTGGGGTTCGGGCACTCAGGGGTTGGTCCCCTGAAGCTTGTGTTGGAGCCCCTAGGGGTTAGGACTCTGGAGCTATGGTTCGTGCGCTTAGGGGTTGGGGCCCTGGAGCTGATGTTGGGGCCCCCCGGGGATAGGCCCCTGGAGCAATTGTTCGGGCTCTTAGAGGTTGGGCCCCTGGAGCTCGTGTTGGGGGCCCCAGGGGTTAGTTCCCTAAAGCAATGGTTGGGACGCTCAGGGGTTGGGCCCCTGGAGCTGGTGTTTGGGACCCCCAGGGGTTAGGCCCCTGGTTTTATGGTTCGTACGCTCAGGGGTTGGGCTTCTGGAGCTGGTCTTGGGGCCCCAAGGGGTTAGGCCCCTGGAGCTATGGTTGAGGCGCTCAGGGGTTGTGCCCCTGGAGCTGGTGTTTTGGCTCTCAGGGGATAGGCCCCTGGAGCTATCTTTCGGGCACTCAGGGGTTGGGACCTTGGAGCTGCTGTTGGGGCCCCAGGGGTTAGTCCCCTGGAGCAATAGTTCGGGCGCTCAGGGGTTAGGCCCCTGGAGCTGGTGTTGGGCCCTCCTGGGGTTACGCCCCTAGAGCTATGGTTCAGGCGCTCAGGCGTTGGGCTCCAGGAGCTGGTGTTGGGGCCCCCAGGGGTTAGGAACCTGGAGCTATGGTTCGGGCGCTCAGGGGTTGGGCCCCTGGAGCTGGTGTTAGGACCCCCAGGGGTTAGGCCCCTGGAGCTATGGTTTGGGCGCTCAGGGGTTGGGCTCCTGGACCTGGTTTTGGGGCCCCCAGGGGTTGGGCCGTTGGAGCTGGGGTTCGGGCCCCCACGGGTTGGGCCCCTGGGTCAGGGGTTGGGGCCCCAAGGGTTTGGGACCCTGGAGCTCGGGTGGAGCGCCTCAGGGGTTGGGCCCCTGGAGCTATGGTTTGGGCGCTCAGGGGTTGGTCCCTTGGAGCTGGTATCGAGGGCCCCAGGTGTTGGGCCCCTGGAGCTGGTGTTGGGGCCCCCAGGGGTTAGGCCCCTGGAGCAATGGTTCGAGCGCTCAGGGATTGGACCCCTGGAGCTGAGGTGGGGCCCCAGGGGGTTGGGGCCCTGGAGCTGGGGTTGGGGCCCCCGGGGGTTAGGCCCCTGGAGCAATGGTTCTGGCGCTCAGGGGTTGGTCCCCTGCAGCTCGGGTTGGGGCCCCCGGGGGTTAGGCCCCTGGAGCTGGTGTTGGGGCCACCAGGGGTTGGGCCCTTGGAGCTGGGGTTGGGGCCCCCACGGGTTGGGCCCCTGGGTCAGGGGTTGGTGCCCA
This sequence comes from Gopherus flavomarginatus, assembly GCF_025201925.1. Classification (NCBI taxonomy): domain Eukaryota; kingdom Metazoa; phylum Chordata; order Testudines; family Testudinidae; genus Gopherus; species Gopherus flavomarginatus. Next base: position 106,343 of record NW_026114725.1, on the reverse strand, counting down.
AAGGGTTTCGGACCCTGGAGCTCGGGTCGAGCGCCTCAGGGGTTGGGCCCCTGGAACTGGGATTGGGGACTCCAGTGGTTGGGCCCTTGGAGCTATGGTTCGGGCGCTCAGGGGTTGGTCCCTTGGAGCTGGTGTCGAGTGCCCCATTTGTTGGGCCCCTGGAGCTGGTGTTGGGGCCCCCAGGGGTTGGGCCCCTGGAGCTGTGGTTGGGGCCCGTGGGGGTTAGGCCCCTGGAACAATGGTTCGGGAGATCAGGGATTGGGCGCCTGGAGCTGGGGCTGCGGCCCCCAGGGTTTAGGCCCCTGGAGCTATGGTTCGAGCGCTCAGGGATTAGGCCCCTGGAGCTCAGTTGGGGCCCCGGGGGGTTAGGCCCCTGGAGCAATGGTTCGAGCGCTCAGGGATTGGGCCCCTGGAGCTGAGGTGGGGCCCCAGGGGGTTGGGGTCCTGGAGCTGGGGTTGGGGCCCCCAGGGGTTAGGCCCCTGGAGCAATGGTTCGAGCGCTCAGGGATTGGGCTCCTGGAGCTGAGGTGGGGCCCCCGGGGGTTAGGCCCCTGGCGCAATGGTTCGGGCGCTCAGGGGTTTGACCCCTGGACCTAGGGTTGGGTCCCGCACGGGTTGTGCCCCTGGAGCTAGGGTTGGGTCCGCAAGGGGTTAGGCCCCTGGAGCTGGGATTTTGGTCCCCAGGGGTTAGGCTTCTGAAGCTATGGTTCAGGAGCTCAGGGGTTGGTGCCCTGGAGCTATGGTTCGAGAGCTCTTGGGTTGGGCCCCTGGAGCTGGGTTCGAGGGCCCTATGGGTTGGGCCCCTGGAGCTGGGGTTGGGGACCCCAGGGGTTAGGCCCCTGTAGCAATGGTTCGGGCACTCAGGGGTTGGGCCCCTGGAGCTGGGGTTGCGTCCGCCAGGGGTTAGGCCCCTGGAGATATGGTTAAGGTGCTCAGGGGTTGGGCTCCTGGAGCTGGTTTTGGAGGGCCCAGGGGTTGGGCCCCAGGAGCTATGGTTAGGGCGCTCAGGGTTTGGGACCTTGGAGCTGGTGTTCGGGCCTCTAGGGGTTAGGCCCCGGAAGCTATGGTTCGGGCTCTCAGGGGTTCGGCCCCTGGAGCTGGTGTTGGGGCCCTCAGGGGTTGGGCCCCTGGAGCTCGTGTTGGGGCCCCCAGGGGTTAGGACCCTGGAGCTCTGATTCGGGCGCTCAGGGGTTGGGCCCATAGAGCAGGGGTTGGGGCCCCCAGGGGTTAGGCCCCTTGAACTGGGGTTCGGGCACTCAGGGTTTGGTTCCCTGGAGTTGGTGTTGGAGCCCCCAGGGGTTAGGACCCTGGAGCTATGGTTCGTGCGCTTAGGGGTTGGGGCCCTGGAGCTGGTGTTGGGGCCCCCCGGGGATAGGGCCCTGGAGCAATGGTTCGGGCGCTCAGGGTTTGGGCCGCTGGAGCTGGTGCTGGGGTCCCCAGGGGTTAGGCCCCTGGAGCTATGGCTTGGGCGCTCAGGGGTTGGGCCCTGGAGCTGGTGTTCGGGCCCCCAGCGGTTAGACCCCTGGAGCAATGGTTCAGGCACTCAGGGGTTGGGCCCCTGGAACTCGTGTTGGGGCCCCCAGGGGTTAGTCCCCTAAAGCAATGGTTGGGACGCTCAGGGGTTCGGCCCCTGGAGCTGGTGTTTGGGACCCCCAGGGGTTAGGCCCCTGGTTTTATGGTTGGTGCGCTCAGGGGTTGGGCTTCTGGAGCTGGTCTTGGGGCCCCAGGGGGTTAGGCCCCTGGAGCTATGGTTGCGGCGCTCAGGGGTTGTGCCCCTGGAGCTGGTGTTGGGGCCCTCAGGGGATAGGCCCTGGAGCTATCTTTTTGGCGCTCAGGGGTTGGGACCCTGTAGCTGCTGTTGGGGCCCTAGGGGTTAGTCCCCTGGAGCAATAGTTCGGGTGCTCAGGGGTTGGGCCCCTGGAGCTGGTGTTGGGCCCCCCTGGGGTTACGCCCCTAGAGCTATGGTTCAGGCGCTCAGGGTTTGGGCTCCTGGAGCTGGTGTGGGGGCCCCCAGGGGTTAGGCCCCTGGAGCTATGGTTCGGGCGGTCAGGGGCTGGGCCCCTGGAGCTGGTGTTGGGACCCCCAGGGGTTAGGACCATGGAGCTATGGTTCGGGCGCTCAGGGGTTGGGCCCCTGGAGCTGGTGTTGGGACCCCCAGGGGTTAGGACCATGGAGCTATGTTTCGGGCGCTCAGTGGTTGGGCCCCTGTAGCTCGGTTCGAGGGCCCTATGGGTTGGGCCCCTGGAGCTGGTGTTGGGGCCCCCAGGGATTAGGCCCCTAGAGTTATGGTCCGGGCGCTAAGGGGTTGGGCCCCTGGAGCTGGTGTCGAGGGATCCAGGGTTTTACCCCCTGGAGCTGGGGTTGTGGCCCCCAGGGGTTGGGCCCCTGGAGCTGGGGTTGGGGCCCCCAGGGGTTGGGCCCCTGGAGCTATGCTTCGGGCGCTCAAGGCTTGGGCCCCTGGAGCTGGGGCCGAGGGCCCCACAGGTTGGGCCTTTGCAGCTGAAGTTGGGGCCCCCAGGGGTTGGGCACCTAAAGCTGGGGTTGGGGTCCCCAGGGGTTAGGCCCCTGGAACTATGGTTCGGGTGCTCAGGGGTTGAGCCCTTAGGGCTGGGGTTGGGGCCCCCAGGGGTTGGGCCCCTGGAGCTGGGGTTGGGACCCCAAGGGGTTAGGCCCCTGGAGCTATGGTTCGGGCGCTCAGGGGCTGGGCCCCTGGAGCTGGGGTTGGGGCCCCCAGAGGTTGGAGCCCTGGAGCTATGTTTCGGGCGCTCAGGGGTTGGGATCCTGGAGTTGGGGTTGGGGCCCCCAGGGGTTGGGCCCCTGGAGCTGGGGTTGTGGACCCCAGGGGTTAGGCCCCTGGAGCTATGGTTCGGGCTCTCAGGGGCTGGGCCCCTGGATCTGGGGTTAGGGCCCCAGGGGTTAGGTACCTGGACCTATGGTTCGGGCGCTCAGGGTTTGGGCCACTGGAGCTGGTGTTCGGGGTACCCAGGGGTTAGGCCCCTATAGCTCTGGTTCGGTCGCTCATGGTTTCGGCCGCTGGAGTTGGTGTTCGGACCGCCAGGGGTTAGGCCCCTGGAGCTAGGGTTGGGGCCCCAAGGGGTTAGGCCCCTAGAGCTATGGTTCGGGCGCTCAGGGGTTTGGCTTCAGGAGCTGGGGTTGGGGCCCCCTGGGGTTAACCCACTGGAGCTATGGTTCGGGCGCTCAGGGGTTCGGCCCCTGAAGCTGGGGTTGGGGCCCCCAGGGGTTCGGCCGCTGGAGCTATGGTTCGGGTGCTCAGGGGTTGGGCCCCTGGAGGTTGGGTTAGGGCCCATAGGGCTTAAACCCCTGGAGCTATGTTTCGGGCGCTCAGGGGTTGGGCTCCTGGAGCTGGTTTTGGGGCCCCAAGGGGTTCGTCCCCTAGAGCTATGGTTCGGGCGCTCAGGGGTTGAGACCTTGGAGCTGGTGTTCGGGCCTCTAGGGGTTAGTACCCTGAAGCTATGGTTCGGGCGCCCAGGGGTTGGGCCCCTAGAGCTGGGGTTGGGGCCCCAGGGGTTAGGTACCTTGACCTATGGTTCGGGCGCTCAGGGGTTGGGCCATTGGAGCTGGTGTTAGGGGTACCCAGGGGTTAGGCCCCTGTAGCTCTGGTTCGGTCGCTCATGGTTTCGGTCCCTGGTGTTGGTGTTGGGACCCCCAGGGGTTCGGCCCCTGGAGCTGGTGTTGGAGCCCCCAGGGGCTAGACCCCTGGAGCTATGGTTCGGGCGCTCAGGGGTTGGGCCCCTGGAGGTTGGGTTAGGGCCCACAGGGGTTAGACCCCTGGAGCTATGGTTCGGGCGCTCACGGGTTGGGCTCCTCGAGCTGGGGTTGAGGCCCCCAGGGGTTAGCCCACTGGACCTATGATTCAGGCGCTCAGGGGTTGGGACCCTGCAAGTGGTGCTATGGCCCCCAGGGGTTAGGCCCCTCAAGCTATGGTTCGGGCGCTCAGGGGTTGGGCCTCTGGAGCTGGGATTAGGGCCCCCTGGGGTTAGCCCACTGGAGCTATGGTTAGGGCGCTCAGGGGTTCGGCTGCTGGAGATGGGGTTGAGGCCCCCAGGGGTTAGGCCCCTGGAGCTATGGTTCGGGAGGTCAGGGGTTGGGCCACTGGAGCTGGTGCTGGGGCCCCCAGGGGTTAGGCCCCTGGAGCTATGGTTCTGGCGCTCAGGGGTTGGGCCCCTGGAGCTGGTGTTGGGGCCCCCAGAGGTTGGGCTCCTGGAGCTCGTGTTTGGGCCCTCAGGGCTTAAGTCTCTGGAGCTGTGGTTCGGGCGCTAAGGGGTTGGGCCCATGGAGCTGGTGTTGTAGCCCCTAGGAGTTAGGCCCCTGGAGCTATGGTTCGGGCGCTCAGGGGATGGGCCCGTGGAGCTGGTGTTGGGTCCCTCAGGGGCTGGGCCCCTGGATCTCGTCTTGGGGCCCCCAGGGGTTAGGCCACTGGAGCTCTGATTTGGGCGCTCAGGGGTTGGGCCCCTGGAGCTGGTGTTGGGGCCCTCCGGGGTTGGGCCCCTGGATCTCGTCTTGGGGCCCCCAGGGGTTAGGCCACTGGAGCTCTGATTCGGGCGCTCAGGGGTTGGGCCCATGGAGCAGGGGTTGGGGCCCCCAGACGTTGGGGCCCTGGAGCTGGGGTTGGAGCCCCAAGGGTTTAGGCCCCTGGAGCTATGATTCGGGCTCTCAGGGGCTGGGCCCCTGGAGCTGGGGTTGGGGCCCACTGGGGTTAGGCCCCTGGAGCAATGATTCGGGGGCTCAGGTGTTTGGACCTTGCAGCTGGTGTTGGGGCCCCCAGGGGTTCGGCCCCTGGAGCTGGTTTTGGGGCCCCAGGGGTTGGGCCCCTGGAGCTGGTGTTGGGGCCCCCAGGGGTTAGGCCGATGGAGCTATGGTTCGGGCGCTCAGGCGTTGGGCCTCTGGAGCTCGGTTTGGTGCCCCCAGGGGTTAGCCCACTGGACCTATGATTCAGGCGCTCAGGGGTTGGGACCCTGGAGCTGGTGTTGCGGCCCCCAGGGGTTAGGCCCCTAGAGCTACGGTTCGGGCGCTCAGGGGTTGGGCCTCTGGAGCTGGGGTTGGGGCCCCCTGGGGTTAACCCACTGGAGCTATGGTTCGGGCGCTCAGGGGTTGGGCCCCTGGAGGTTGGGTTAGGGCCCACAGGGGTTAAACCCCTGGAGCTATGGTTCGGGCGCTCAGTGGTTGGGCTCCTGGAGCTGGTGTTGGGGCCCCCAGGGGTTTGGCCCCTAGAGCTATGGCTTAGGCTCTCAGGGGTTGGGCCCCTGGAGCTGGGGCTGGGGCCCTCAGGGGTTATCCTACTGGAACTATGATTCAGGCGCTCAGGGGTTGGGACCCTGGAACTGGTGCTGGGTCCCCAGGGGTTAGGCCCCTCGAGCTATGGTTCGGACGCTCAGGGGTTGGGCCTCTGGAGCTGGGGTTGGGGCCCCCAGGGGTTAGGCCCCTGGAGCTATGGTTCTGGCGGTCAGGGGTTGGGCCCCTGGAACTGGTGTTGGGACCCACAGGGGTTGGGAACCTGGATCTCGTGTTGGGGCCTTCAAGGGTTAGGTCCCTGGAGCTATGGTTCGGGCGCTCAGGGGTTGGGCCCCTGGAGCTGGTGTTGTAGCCCCCAGGGGTTAGGCCCCTGGAGCTATGGTTCGGGCACACAGGGGCTAGGCCCCTGAAACTGGTGTTGGGGCCCCCAGGGGTTAGTCCCCTGGAGCTATGGTTCGGGCGCTCAGGGGTTGGGCCCTTCGAGCTGGTGTTGGGGCCCTCAGGGTTAAGGGCCCTGGAACTATGGTTCTGGCGCTCAGGGGTTGGGCCCCTGGAGCTGGTATTGGGGCCCTCAGGGGTTGGGCCCTTGGAGCTCGTGCTGGGGCCCCCAGGGGTTAGGCCCCTGGAGCTGCGATTCGGGCGCTCAGGGGTTTGGCCCATGGAGAAGGGGTTCGGGCACTCAGGGGTTGGTCCCATGGAGCTGGTGTTGGAGCCCCCAGGGGTTAGGACCCTGGAGCTATGGTTTGTGCGCTTAGGGGTTGGGGCCCTGGAGCTGGTGTTGGGGCCCCCAGGGGATAGGCCCGTGGAGCAATGGTTCGGGCGCTCAGGGTTTGTGCCACTGGAGCTGGTGTTGGGACCCCAGGGGTTAGGCCCCTGTAGCTATCGTTCATTTGCTCAGGGGTTGGGCCCGTGAAGCTGGTGTTCGGACCCCCAGGGGTTAAACCCCTAGAGCTATGGTTCGGGCGCTCAGGCGTTGGTTCCCTGGATCTGGTGTTGGGGCCCCCAGGGGTTAGGCCTCTGGTTTTATGGTTCTGGCACTCAGGGGTTGGACTCCTGGAGCTGGTCTTAGGGCCCCAAGGGGTTAGGCCCCTGGAGCTAAGGTTGCGGCACTCAGGGGTTGGGCCCCTCGAGCTGCTGTTGGAGACCAAAGGGGTTAAGACCCTGGAGCTAAGGTTCAGGCGCTCAGGGGTTGGGCCCCTGGAGCTCCTGTTAGGGCCCCCAGAGGTTAGTCCCCTGGAGCAATAATTCGGGCGCTCAGGGGTTGGGCCCCTGGAGCTGGTGTTGGGGCCCCCAGGGGTAAGGCCCCTGGAGCTATGTTTCAGACACTCAGCGGTTGGGCTCCTGGAGCTGGTTTGGGGACCCCCAGGTGTTGGGCCCCTGGAGCTATGGTTCGGGCGCTCAGGGGTTGGGCCGCTGGAGCTGGTGTTGGGGCCCCCAGGGGTTGGGCCCTTGGAGCTGGGGTTGGGGCCCCCACGGGTTGGGCCCCTGGAGCAGGGGTTGGGGCCCCAAGGGTTTGGGCCCCTGGAGCTCGGGTCGAGGGCCTCAGGGGTTGGGCCCCTGGAATTCGGTTTGGGGACCCCAGGGGTTGGGCCCCTGGAGCTATGGTTCGGGCGCTCAGGGGTTGGCCCCTTGGAGCTGGTGTCGAGGGCCCCAGGTGTTGGGCCCCTGGAGCTGGGGTTGGGGCCCCTGGGGGTTAGGCTCCTGGAACAATGGTTCGGGAGCTCAGGGGTTGGGCGCCTGGAGCTGGGGTTGCGTACCCCAGGGTTTAGGCCCCTGGAGCTATGGTTCGGGCGCTCAGGGGTTGGGCACCTGGAGCTGGTGTTGGAGCCCCCAGGGGTTGGGGCCCTGGAGCTAGGGTTGGGGCCCCCGGGGGTTAGGCCCCTGGAGCAATGGTTCGGGCGCTCAGGGGTTGGGCCTCTGGAGCTGGGGTTGGGGCCCCCGGGGGTTAGGCCCCTGGAGCTGGTGTTAGGGCCCTCAGGGGTCGGGCCCCTGGAGCTGGGGTTAGGGCCCCCGGGGATTAGGCGCCTGGCGCAATGGTTCGGGCGCTCAGGGGTTAGACCCCTGGACCTGGGGTTGTGTCCCGCACGGGTTGTGCCCCTGGAGCTGGGGTTCGGTCCACCAGAGGTTAGGCCCCTGTAGCTGGGATTTGGGTCCCCAGGGTTTAGTCCCCTGAAGCTATGGTTCAGGAGCTCAGGGGTTCGTGCCCTGGAGCTATGGTTCGAGCGCTCGGGGGTTGGGCCCCTGGAGCTGGGTTCGAGAGCAATATGGGTTGGGCCCCTGGAGCTGGGGTTGGGGTCCCCAGGGGTTAGGCCCCTGTAGCAATGGTTCGGGCACTCAGGGGTTGGGCCCCTGGAGCTGGGGTTGGGTCCGCCAGGGGTTAGGCCCCTGGAGATATGGTTCCGGCGCTCAGGGGTTGGGCCCCTGGAGCTATGGTTGGGGCCCACAGGGGTTGGGCCCTTGGAGCTGAGGTTGGGACCCCCACGGGTTGGGCCCCTGGAGATGAGGTTGGGGCCCCAAGGGGTTGGGACCGTGGAACTGGGGTCGAGGGCCTCAGGGGTTGGGCCCCTGGAGCTATGGTTCGAGCGCTCAGGGGTTAGGCCCCTGGAGCTATGCTTCGGTCGCTCAAGGCTTGGGCCCCTGGAGCTGGGACCGAGGGCCCCATAGGTTGGGCCCTTGGAGCTGGAGTTGGGGCCCCCAGGTGTTGGGCCCCTGGAGCTGGGGTTGGGGTCCCCAGGGGTTAGGCATCTGGAACTATGGTTCGGGTGCTCAGGGGTTGGGCCCCTAGAGCTGGGGTTGGGGCCCCCAGGGGTTGGGCCCCTGGAGCTGGGTTTGGGGCCCTGAGGGGTTAGGCCCCTGGAGCTATGGTTCGGGCATTCAGGGGCTGGGCCCCTGGAGCTGGGGTTGGGGCCCCCAGAGGTTGGGGCCCTGGAGCTATGTTTCGGGCGCTCAGGTGTTGTGCCCTTGGAGCTGGGGTCGAGGGCCCCAGGGGTTGGGCCCCTGCACCTGGGGTTGGAATCCCCAGGAGTTTTGCCCTGTAGCTATCGTTCGGGCGCTCAGGGGATGAGTCCTTGCATTTGGGGTTGAGGGTGCGAGGGGTTGGGCCGCTGGAGCTGAGATTGGGGCCCCTACGAGTTGGGCCCTTTCAGTTGGGGTTGTAGCCCCCAGGGGTTAGGCCCCTGGAGCTATGGTTCGGGCGTTCAGGGGTTGGGCCCCTGGAGCTGCGGTTGGGGTCCCCAGGAGTTAGGCCCCTGGTGCTATGGTTCAGGCGCTCACGGGTTGAGCCCCTGGAGCTCTGGTTGGGGCCCCCAGGGCTCGGGCCCCTAGAGCTGGGGTTGGGGCCCCCAGGTGTTGGTCCCTTGGAGCTGGAGTTGTGGCCCCCAGGGGTTATTCCCCTGGAGATCTGGTTCGAACGCTCAGGGGTTCGGCCCCTGGAACTGGGCTTGGTGCCCCCAGGGGTTAGGCCCCTGGAGCTATGGTTCGGGAGCTCAGGGGGTGGGCCCCTGGAGCTGGGGTTGGGAACCCCAGGGGTTAGGCACCTGTAGATGGGGTTCGGGCCACCAGAGGTTATTCCCTTGGAGTTAGGGTTGTGGCCCACAGGGGTGAGACCCCTGGAACTATGGTTCGAGCGCTCACGGGTTAGGCCCCTGGAGCTGGGGTAGGGGCCCCCAGGGGTTGGGCCCCTGGCGCTATGGTTCGGGCGCTAAGGAGTTAGGCCCTTGGAGCTCGGGTCGAGGACCCCAGGGGTTGGGCACCTGGAGCTGGGGTTGGGTCTCACAGGGGTTAGGCCCCTGGCGCTATGGTTCTGGCGCTCAGGGGTAGGGTCCCTAGAGCTGCGGTTGAGGCCCCCAGGGGTTGGGTCCTTGCAGCTGGGGTTGGGGCCCCCAGGGGTTAGGCCCCTAGAGCTATGGTTCAGGCTCTCAGGGGCTGGGCCCCTGGAGCTGGGGTTGGGGCCCCCAGAGGGTGGGGCCCTGGAGCTATGTTTCTGGCGCTCAGGGGTCGGGCCCCTGGAGCTGGGGTTGGGAATCCAAGGGGTTAGGCACCTGGAGCTATGGTTCAGGCGCTCAGGTGTTGTGCCCTTGGAGCTGGGGTTGAGGGCCCCAGGCGTTGAGCCCCTGGAGTTGGGGTTGGAGTCCCCAGGGGTTTTGCCCTGGAGCGCTCAGGGGTTGGGCCCTTGAAGCTGGGGTCGAGGGTGGGAGGGGTTGGACCGCTGGAGTTGGCGTTGGGGCCACCAGGGTTTCGGCCCCTGGAGCTATGCTTCGGGCGCTCAGAGGTTGAGCACCTGGAGCTGGGGTTGGGGCCCCCACGGGTTGGGCCCCTGGAGCTGGAGATGGAGCCCCCAGTGGTTCGCACTTGGAGCTGTGGTTGTGGACCTCAGGGGTTAGGCCCCTGGAGCTATGGTTCGGGTGCTCAAGGGTTGGGCCCCTGGAGCTGGGGTTGGGGACCCCAGGGGTTGGGCCCATGGAGCTGGGGTTTGGGCCCCCACGGGTTAGTACCCTGGAGCTGAGGTTTGGCGTTCAGGGGTTGGGCCCCTGGAGGTGGGGTTGGGACCCCCAGGGATTTGATCCCCTGGAGCTACGGTTTGGGCGCTCAGGGGATGGACCCTTGGATCTGGGGTCGACGGCCCCAGGGGTTGGGCCCCTGGAGCTGCGGTTGGGACCCCCATGGGTTGGGCCTCGGGAGCTGGGGTTGGGGACCCCAGGAGTTAGACCCCTGGAGCTATGGTTCGGGCACTCAGGGGTTGGGCCCCTAGAGTTGGGGTTGTGGCCCCCAGGGGTTTGGCTCCAGGAGGTGCGGTTGGGGCCCCCAGGGGTTCGGCCCCTGGAGCTATGGATCGGGCGCTGTGGGGCTGGACGCCTGGAGCTGGGGATGGTGCCCCCAGGGGTTTGGCCCCTGGAGCTGGGTTTGAGGCCCCCAAGGGTTAGACCCCTGGAGCTATGTTTCGGGCGCTCAGGGGTTGGGCCCTTGGAGCTGGGGTCAAAGGCCCCAGGTGTTGTACCCCTGGAGCTGGGGTTGAAGCCACAGGGGTTAAGCTCCTGGAGCTATGGTTCGAGCGCTCAGGGGTTGGGCCCTTTCAGCTGGGGTCAAGAGTACCAGAGGTTGGGCCCCCAGAGGTGGGGTTGGGGCCCCCAGGGGTTTCGCCCATGAAGCTATGTTTCGGGCGCTCAGGGGTTGGGCCCCTAGATCTGGGGTTGGGGCCCCCATGGGTTAGACCACTGGAACTATGGTTAGGGCGCTCAGGGGTTGGGTCCCTGGAGCTGGGATTCGGGCCCCTAGGGTTTGGGCCCATGGAGCTGGGGTTTGGGCCCCCAGGGGTTGAGCCCCTGGAGCTATGGTTTGGGCGCTCAGGGGTTTGACCCCTGGAGCTGAGGTTGGAGCCCCCGGGGTTTGGGACCAAGGAGCTGGCGTTTGGGTCCCCAGGGATTAGGACCCTGGAGCTATAGTTCGGGCGCTCAGGGGTTTGGCCCCTGGAGCTGGGGTTGTGGCCCCCAGGGGTTGGGTCCCTGGAGCTATGGTTCGTGTGCCCAGGGTTTGGGCCCCTAGAGCTGGGGTTGGGGCCGCAGGGGTTGGGCCCCTGGACTTGGGGTTTGGACCCCCAGGGGTTAGGCCCCTGGAGCTATGGTTCATGCGCTCAGGGGTTGGGCCCCTGGAGCTCGGGTGGGGGCCCCCAGGTGTTGAGCCCCTGGAGATCGGGGTTGGGCCCCCAGTTGTAAGGCCCCTGTAGCTGTAGTTCGGCGCTCAGGGGTTGGGCCCCTGGAGCTGGGGTTGGGGCCCCAAGGGGTTAGGTCCCTGTAGCTATGGTTCGGGCGCTCAGGGGTTGGGCCCTTGGAGCTGTGGTCGAGGGCCCCAGGGGTTGGTCCCCTGGAGCTGGCGTTGGCGCCCCCAGGGGTTAGACCCCTGGAACGGGGTTGGGGCCCCCATGGGTTAGGCCCCTGGAGCGATGGTTCGGGCGCTCAGGGGCTGGGCCCCTAGAGGTGGAGATGGGGCCCCCAGGGGTTGGGCCTCTGGAGCTGGGGTTGGGTCCCCCAGGGCTTAGACCTCTGAAGCTATGGTTCGGGCGCTCAGGTGTTGTTCTCTTGGAGCTGGGGTCGAGGGCCCCAGGGGTTGGGCCCCTGGAGCTCAGGTTGGAGTCCCCAGGGGTTTTGCCCTGGAGCTGTCGTTCGGGCGCTCAGGGGTTGTACCCTTGCAGCTGGGGTCGAGGGTGCGAGGGGTTGGGCCGCTGGAGCTGGGGTTGGGTCCCCCAGGGTTTCGGCCCCTGGAGCTATGCTTCGGGCGTTCAGCTGTTGGGCGCCTGGAGCTGAGGTTGGGGCCCCCACGGGTTGGGCCCCTGGAGCTGGAGAATGGGCCCCCAGGGGTTAGTCCCTTGGAGCAGGGGTTGGGGACCCCAGGCGTAGGGCCCATGGAGCTGGGGTTTGGGTCCCCAGGGGTTAGTACCCTGGAGCTATGGTTCGGGCGTTCAGGGGTTGGGCCCCTGGAGCTGGGGTTGGGATCCCCAGGAGTTAGGCCCCTGGTGCTATGGTTCAGGCACTCAGGGGTTGGGCCCCTGGAACTGGGGTTGGGGCCGCCAGGGGTTGGGCCCCTGGAGCTGGGCTTTGGGCCCCCAGGGGTTGGTCCCTTGGAGCTGGGGTTGGGGCCCCCAGGGTTTCGCCCCTGGATCTATGCTTCGGGCGCTCAGAGGTTGGACGCCTGGAGCTGGGGTTGGGGCCCCCACGGATTGGGCCCCTGGATCTCGAGATGGGCCCCCTAGGGGTTGGCCCTTGGAGCTGGGGTTGTGGACCCCAGGGGTTAGGCCCCTGGAGCTATGGTTCGGGCGCTCAAGGGTTGGGCCCCTGGAGCTGGGGTTGGGGACCCCAGGGGTTAGGACCCTGGAACTGGAGTTGGGGCCCCCAGGGGTTAAGCCCCTGGAGCTGGTGTTCGGGCCCCCAGGGGTTAGACCCCTGGAGCTATGGTTCGGGCGCGCAGGGGCTGGCCCTTGGAGTTTGGGACGAGGGCCCCAGGGGTTGGTCCACTGGAGCTGGGGTTGGGTCCCCCAGGGGTTGTGCCCCTGAAACTATGATTCAGGCGCTCATGCGTTGGGCCCCTGGAGCTTTTCTTGGGGCCCCCAGGAGTTGGGCCCCTGGGGCTGGGGTGGGGACCCATGGGGTTAGGCCCCTGGAACTGGGATTGGGGACCCCAGGGGTTAGGCCCCTGGAGCTATGGTTTGGCCACTCAGGGTTAGGGCCTCTGGAACTGGGGTTGGGGCCCCCAGGGGTTGGGCACCTAGAGCTGGGGTTGTTACCCCCAGAGGTTAGGCCCCTGGAGCTATGGTTCGAGCGCTCAAGGGTTGGGCCCCAAGAGCTGGGGTTGGGGCCCCCAGGGGTTAGACCCCTAGAGGTGTGGTTCGGGCGGTCAGGGCTTGGGCCCCTGGAGCTGGGTTTGGGGTCCCCAGGGGTTAGGCCCCTGAAGCTATAGTTCAGGCTCTCAGGGGCTGGGCCCCTGGAGCTGGGGTTGGGGCCCCTAAGGGTTGGACCCTCGAGCTATGTTTCGGGTGCTCAGGGTTTGGACCCTGGAGCTGGGGTTGGGGCCCCCAGGGGTTAGGCCACTGGAGCAATTGTTCGGGTGCTCAGGTGTTGGGCCCTTGGAGCTGGGGTCGAGGGTCCCAGGGGTTGGGCCCTGGAGCTATGGTTTGGACGGTCAGGGGTTGGGCCATTGCAGCTGGGGTCAAGGGTGCGATGGGGTGGGTCGCTGTACCTGGGGTTGGGGCCCCCAGGGGTTAGGCCCCTAGAGCTATGGTTCGGGCGCTCAGGGGTTGGGTGCCTGGAGCTGGGGTTGGGGCCCCCAAGGGTTGGGCCCCTAGAGCTGTTGATGGGGCCCACAGGGGTTGAGCCTTTGGAGCTGGGGTTGTGACCCCCAGGGGTTGGGCCCCTGGAGCTATGGTTCGGGCATAAAAAGGGTTGGGCCCCTGGAACTGGGGTTGGGGACCCCAGGGGTTCGGCCCGTGGAGCTGGGGTTTGGGCCCCAAGGGGTTAGCACCCTGTAGGTATGGTTCGGGCGTTCAGCGGTTGTGCCCCAGGAGCTGGAGTTGGAGCCCCCAGGGGTTAGGCCTCTGGAGCTATGGTTCGGGCGCTCAGGGGTTGGGCCCCTGGAGCTATGGTTCGGGCGCTCAGGGCTTGGGCCCTTGGAGTTGGTGTTGAGGCCCCCAGGGGTTGGGCCCGTGGAGCTGTTGTTTGGGCCCCCAGGGGTTAGGCCCCTGGACCTATGCTTCGGACGCACAGGGGTTGGATCCTTGGAGCTCGGGTTGGGGCCCCCGGGGGTTAGGCCCCTGGAGCTCTGGTTCGGGCGCTCAGGGGTTGGGCCCCTGGAGCTGGAGTTGGAGCCCCAAGGGGTTAGGCCCCTGGAGCTATGGTTAGGGCGCTCAGGGGTTGAGTCTTTGAAGCTGGGGTTTAGGCCCCCGGGGGTTAGGCCCCTGGAGCTATGGTTCGGGCGCTGTGGGGTTGGGCCTTTGGAGCTGGGGTTGGGGCCCCCAGGGGTTAGGTCCCTTTAGATATAGTTCGGGCGCTCAGTGGTTGGGCCCCTGGAGCTCGTGTTCGGGCCCCCAGGGGTTAGGCTCCTGGAGCTTAGGTTGGGGCCCCCAGGGGTTAGGTCCCTGGAGCTATGGTTCGGGCGCTCAAGGGTTGGGCCCCTGGAGCCATGGTTTGGGCGCTCAGGGGTTGGGTCCCTGGAACTGGTGTTGGTGCGCCCAGGGGTTGGGCCCATGGAGCTGGTTTTGGGGACCCCAGGGGTTAGGCCCCTGAAGCTATGGTTCGGGCGCTCAGGGGTTGGGCCCTTGGAGCTGGGGTTGGGGGCCCCGAAGGTTAGGCCCCTGGAGCTATGGTTCGGGCGCTCAGGGGTTGGGGCCCTGGAGCTCGGGTCGAGGGCCCCAGGGGTTGGGCCTCTGGAGCTGGTATTGGGGCCCCCAGGGGTAAGCCCCTGGAGCTATGGTCCGGGCGCTTAGGGGTTGGACCGCTGGAGCTGATGTTGGGGCCCCCAGGGGTTTGGTCACTGGAGCTGGTGTTGGGGCCTCCAGGGCTTAGGTCCCTGGAGCTATTGTTCGAGCGCTCAGGGGTTGGGCAACTGGAGCTGGTGTTGGGGCCCCAAGGGGTTGGGCCCTTGGAGCTGGGGTTGACGCCCCCAGGTTTTAGGCCCCTTGAGCTATGGTTCAGGCGCTTAGGGGCTGGGCCCTTGGAGCTGGGGTTGGGGCCCCCAGGCCTTAGGCCCCTAGAGCTATGGTTCGGGCACTCAAGGTTTGGGTCCCTGGAGCTGGTGTTGGGGCCCCCAGGGTTTGGGCCCCTGGAGCTGGGGTTGGGGCCCCCGGGGGTTAGGACCCTGAGCTATGGCTCGGGCGCTCAGGGGTTGGGCCCTTGGAGCTGGGGTCGAGGCCCCCACGGGTTGTTCCCCTGGAGCTCGTGTTGCGAACCCCAACGGTTAGGCCAGTGGAGCTATGATTCGGGCACTCAGGGGTTGGGCCCCAAGAGCTGGGGTTGGGGCCCCCAGGGTTTAGACCCCTGGAGATGTGGTTCGGGCGGTCAGGGTTTGGGCCAATGGAGCTGGGGTTGGGGCCTCCAGGGGTTGGGCCCCTGCAGCTCGGGTTGGGGCCCACACGGGTTAGGCCCCTGAAGTTATGGTTAGAACTCTCAGCGGTTGGGTCCCTCTAGCTGGGTTTGGGACCCCCAGGGGTTGGGCCTCTGGAGCTATGGTTCGGGCGCTAAGGGGCTGGGCTCCTAGAGCTGGGGTTGTGTCCCCCAGGGGTTAGGCCACTGGAGCTATGGTTCGGGCTCTCAGGGGCTGGGTCCCTGGAGCTGGGGTTGTGGCCCCCAGGGTTTAGGCCACTGGAGCTATGTTTCGGGCGCTCAGGGGTTGGGCCCCTGGGACTGGGGTCGGGGCCCCTAGGGGTTAGGCCACTGGTGCAATTGTTCGGGTGCTCAGGTGTTGGGCCCTTGGAGCTTGGGTCGAGTTTGCGACGGGGTGGGCCGCTGAACCTGGGGTTGGGCCCCCAGGGGTTAGGCCCCTAGAGCTATGGTTCGGGCGCTCAGGGTTTGGGCGCCTGGAGCTGGGGTTGGGGCCCCCACGGGTTGGGTCCCTGGAGCTAAGGATGAGGCCCACAGGGGTTGGGCCCCTGGAGCTAGGGTTGGGGACCCCAGGGGTTGGGCCCCTAGAGCTGGAGTTGGAGCCCCCAGGGGTTAGGCCCCTGGAGCTACGGTTTGGGCTCTCAGGGGTTAGGCCCTTGGAGCTGGTGTTGGGGCCCCCAGGGGTTAGACCTATGGAGCTATGGTTCGGGCGCTCAGGGGTTGGGCCCCTGGAGCTGTGGTTCAGACGCTCAGGGCTTGGGCCCTTGGAGCTAGTGTTAGGGCCCTCAGTTGTTGGGCCCCTGGAGCTGGTGTTGGGGCCCCCAAGGGTTAGGCCCCTGGAGCTATGCTTCGGGCGCACAGGGGTTGGACTCTTGGAGCTCGGGTTCGGGCCCCTGGGGGTTAGGCCCCTGGTGCTATGGTTCGGGCGCTCAGGGGTTGGGCCCTTGGAGCTGAGGTTGGGGGCCCCGGGGGTTAGGCCCCTGGAGCTATGGTTCGGGCGCTCAGGGGTTGGGCCCCTGGAGCTTGGGTTGGGGTCTCCAGGGGTTGGGCCCCTAGAGCTGGTGTTGGGGCACCCAGGGGTTGGACTACTGGAGCTGGTGTTGGGGCCCCCAGGGGTTGGGCCCATGGAGCTGGTGTTGGGGCCCCCGGGGGTAGGGCTCTGGAGCAATGGTTAGGGCGCTCAGGGGTTGGGCCTTTGAAACTGGAGTTTGGGAACCCGGGGGTTAGGCCCCTGGAGCTATGGTTAGGGCGCTCAGGGGTTGGGCCCTTGGAGCTGGGTTTGGGACCCCCAGGGGTTAGGCCCCTGGAACTATGGTTCGGGCGCTCAGGGGTTGGGCCCCTGGAGCTATGGTTGGGGCGCTCAGGGGTTGGGCCCCTGGAGCTGGTGTTGGAGCGCCCAGGGTTTGGGCCCCTGGAGCTGGTTTTGGGGACCCCAGGGGTTAGGCCCCTGAAGCAATGGTTCGGGCGCTCAGGGGTTGGGCCCTTGGAGCTGGGGTTGGGGGCCCCGGGGGTTAGGCCCCTGGAGCTATGGTTCGGGCGCTCAGGGGTTCGGCCTCTGGAGCTCGGGTCAAGGGCCCCAGGGTTTGGGCCTCTTGAGCTACTATTGGGGCCCCCAGGGGTAGCCCCAGGAGCTATGGTTCGGGTGCTTAGGGGTTGGGCCTCTGGAACTGATGTTGATCCCCCAGGGGTTGTTTCCCTGGAGCTGTTGTTAGGGCCCCCATGGTTTAGGCCGCTGGCGCTATGGCTCGGGCGCTCAGGGGTTGATCCTTTAGAGCGGGGGTCGAGGGCCTCAGGGGTTGGGCCTCTGGAGCTGGTGTTGGGGCCTCCAAGGGTTTAGCCCCTGGAGCTCGTGTTGGGGCCCCCAGGGGTTGAGCACTTGGAGCTGGGGTTGAGCGCCAAAGAGGTTGGACCCCTGGAGCTGATGTTGGGGCCCCCAGGGGTTGGGCCCCTGGAGCTGGGGTTGGAGTCCCCGGGGTTTAGGCCCCTGGAGCTATGGTTCGGGCACTGAGCGGCTGGGCCCTTGGAGCTGGGGTTCGGACGCCCAGGGCTTAGGCCCCTAGAGGTATGGTTCGGGCGCTCAAGGGTTGGGCCCCTGGAGATTGTGTTGGGGCCACCAGGATTTGGGCCCCTGGAGCTGGTATTGGGGCCCCCAGGGGTTGGGCCCGTGGAGCTGGGGTTGGGGTCTCCGGGGGTTATTCCCCAGGAGCTACGGATCGGACGCTAAGGGGTTGGACCCCTGGAGGTGGGGCTCGGGCGCCTGGGAGTTAATCCCCTGGAGATGAGGTTGGGGCCCCCGGGGGTTAGGCCCCTGGAACTATCGTTCGCGCGCTCAGGAATTGGGCCCCTAGAGCTGGTGTTGGGCCCACAAGGGGTTGGGCCCCTGGAGCTGGTGTAGGGGCCCCCGGGGGTTAGGCCCCTAGAGCTATGGTTAGAGCGCTCAGGGGTTGGGCCCCTGGTGCTGAGGATCGGGCCCCCAGGGGTTGGCCCCTGGAGCTGGTGTTGGGGCCCCAGGGGTTAGGCCCCTGATGGTGTGGCTCAGACGCTCAGGGGTTGGGCCCCTGAACCTTGTGTTTGGGCCCCCAGGGGTTGGACCCCTGGAGCTGGTGTTGGGGCCCCCATGGTGGCCCCTGGAGCTATGGTTCGGGAGCTCAGGGGTTGGACCCCTGGAGCTGGGGTTGGGGCCCCCGGGGGTTAGGCCCCTGTAGATGGGGTTGGGACTCCTGGGGGTTAGGCCCCTGGAGCTATGGTTCGGGCGTTCAGGGGTTGGGCCCCTGGAGCTGGAGTCGAGGGCCCCAGCGGTTGGGCCCCTGGAGCTGGTGTTGGGGCAACAAGGGGTTGGGACCCTGGAGCTATTGTTGGGGTCCCCGGGGGTTAGGCCCATGGAGCTGTGGTTAGGGCGCTCAGGGGTTGGGCCAATGGAGCTGGGGTTCGGGCCCCCAGGGGTTGGGCCCCTGGAGCTGGTGTTGGGGCCCCCAAGGGTTAGGCCCCTGGAGCTATGGTTCGACCGTTCAGGGGTTGGACCCCTGAAGCTGGGGTCGAGGACCCCAGGGGTTGGGCTCCTGGAGCTGGGGTTTGGGCCCCCGGCAGTTAGGCCCCTAGAGCTACGGTTCGGGTGCTCAGGGGTTGGGCCCCTGGAGCTGGTGTTGGGCCCCCAGGGGTTAGTCCTCTGGAGCTGGTGTTAGTGACCCAAGGGGTTAGGCCACTGGAGCTATGGTTCGGGCGCTCGGGATTGGGCCCCTGGAGCTGGGATTGGGGCCCACTGGGGTTGGGCCCCTGGAGCTGCGATTGGGGTCCCCAGGGGTTGGGCCCCTGGAGCTGGTGTTGGGGCCCCCAGGGGTTGGGCTCCTGGAGCTATGGTTCGGGCGCTCAGGGTTTGGGCGCCTGGAGCTGGGGTTGGGGCCCCCACGGTTGGATCCCTGGAGCTAGGGATGAGGCCAATAGGGGTAGGGCCCTTGGAGCTGGGGTTGTGACCCCCAGGGGTTAGTCCTCTGGAGCTATGGTTCGGGCGCTCAAGGGTTGGGCCCCTGGAGCTGGGGTTGGGGACCCCAGGGGTTGGGCCCCTAGAGCTGGCGTTGGAGCGTCCAGGGGTTAAGCCCCTGGAGCTACGGTTTGTCCTCTCAGGGGTTGGGCCCTTGGAGCTGGTGTTCGGGCCCCCAGGGGTTAGACCTCTGGAGCTATGGTTTGGGCGCTCAGGGTTTGGGCCCCTGGAGCTGTGGTTCAGGCGCTCAGGGCTTGGGCCCTTGGAGCTGGTGTAAAGGCCCCCAGTTGTTGGGCCCCTGGAGCTGGTGTTGGGGCCCCCAGGGGTTAGGCCCCTGGAGCTATGCTTCGGGCGCAAAGGGGTTGGACCCTTGGAGCTCGGGTTGGGGCCCCTGGGGGCTAGGCCCCTGGAGCTATGGTACGGGCGCTGAGGGGTTGGGGCCCTGGATCTGGGGTTTGGGCCCCCAGGGGTTGGGCCCGTGGAGCTGGGGTTGGGGCCCCCAGGGGCTGGGCCCCTGGAGCTGGTGTTTTGGCCCCCCCGGGGGTTAGGCCCCTGGAGCTATGGTTCGGGCGCTTAGGGGTTCGGCCCTTGGAGCTGGGGTCGAGGGCCCCAGGGGTTGGGCCCCTGGAGCTGGTGTTGGGGCCCCCAGGGGTTAGGCCCCTGGAGCAATGGTTCGGGCGCTCAGGGGTTGGTCCCCTGGAGCTGGTGTTGGGGCCCCCAGGGGTTAGGCCGCTGGAGCAATGCTTCGGGCGTTCAGGGGTTGGGCCCTTGGAGCTGGGGTCGAGAGCCCCAGGGGTTGGGCCCCTGGAGCTGGTGTTGGGGCCCCCAGGGGTTGGGCCCCTGGAGCTGGGGTTGGGGCCCCCAGGGGTTAGGCCCCTGGAGCTATGGTTTGTGCGCTCAGCGGTTGGGCTCCTGGTGCTAGTGTTGGGGCCCCCAAGGGTTAGGGCTCTGGAGCTGTGGTTCAGGCGCTCAGGGGTTGTGACCCTGGAGCTGGTGTTGGGGCCCCCCTGGGGTTAGGCCCCTGGAGCTATGGTTCGGGCGCTCAGGGGTTGGGCTCCTGGAGTTGGTGTTGGGGCACCCAGGGGTTGAGCCCTTGGAGATGGGGTGGGGCCCCCACGGGTTGGGCCCCTGGAGCTGGGGTTGGGGCCCCAAGTGGTTTGGCCCGTGGAGCTGGTGTCGAGGGCCCCAGGGGATGGGCCTATGGAGCTGGTGTTGGGGCCCACAGGGGTTAGGCCCCTGGAGCTATGGTTCGGGCGCTCAGATGTTGGGCCCCTGGAGCTGGTGTTGGGGCCCCAGGGGTTGGGCCCCTGGAGCTCGGTTTGGGGCCCCCAGGGGTTAGGCCCCTGGAGCTATGGTTCGGGCGCTCAGGGGTTGGGCTCCTGGAGCTGGGGTTGGGGCCCCCAGGGGTTCGACCCCTTTAGCTATGGTTCGGGCGCCCAGGAGTAGGCCCCTTGAGCTGGTGTTGGGGCCCCCAGGGGTTTTACCCCTAGAGCTGGTTTTGGCGCCCCCGGGGGTTAAGCCACTGGAGCAATTGTTCGGGTGCTCAGGTGTTGGGCCCTTGGAGCTGGGGTTGAGGGCCCCTGGGGTTCGACCCTGGAGCAATGGTTCGGGCGGTCAGGGGTTGGGCCCTTGCAGCTGGGGTCGAGGGTGCGATGGGGTGGGTCGCTGGACCTGGGGTTTGGGCCCCTAGGTGTTAGGATACTAGAGCTATGTTTCGGGCGCTCAGGGGTTGGGTGCCTGGAGCTGGGGTTGGGGCCCCCAAGGGTTGGGCCTTTGCAGCTGGAGTTGTGACACCCAGGGGTTAGGCCCCTAGAGCTATGGTTCGGGCGCTCAAAGGTTGGGCCCCTGGAACTGGGGTTGGGGACCCCAGGGGTTAGGCCCGTGTAGCTGGGGTTTGGTCCCCAAGGGGTTAGTACCCTGGAGCTATGGTTCGGGCGTTCAGCGGTTGTGCCCCTGGAGCTATGGTTCGGGCGCTCAGGGCTTGGGGCCTTGAAGCTGGTGTTGGGGCCTCCAGGGGTTGGTCCCATGGAGCTGGTGTTGGGGCCCCCAGGGGTTATTCCGCTGGAGCTATGCTTCGGGCGCACAGGGGTTGGATCCTTGGAGCTCGGGTTGGGGCCCCCGGGGGTTATGCTCCTGGAGCTATGGTTCGGGCGCTCAGGGGTTGGGCCCCTGGAGCTGGAGTTGGAGCCCCCAGGGGTTAGGCCCCAGGAGCTACGGTTCGGGCGCTCAGGGGTTGGGCCCCTGGAGCTGGAGTCGAGGGCTCCAGCGGTTGGGCCCCTGGAGCTGGTGTTTTGTCCCACAAGGGGTTGGGACCCTGGAGCTATTGTTGTGGTCCCCGGGGGTTAGGCCCCTGGAGCTGTGGTTCGGGCGCTCAGGGGTTGGGCCTCTGGAGCTGGTGTTGTTTCCTCCAAGGGTTTAGCCCCTGGAGCTCGTGTTGGGGCCCCCAGGGGTTGAGCTCTTGGAGCTTGGGTTGAGCGCCAAAGAGGTTGGGCCCCTGGAGCTGATGTTGGGGCCCCCAGGGGTTGGGCCCCTGGAGCTGGGGTTGGAGTCCCCGGGGTTTAGGCCCCTGGAGCTATGGTTCGGGCACTGAGCGGCTGGGCCCTTGGAGCTGGGGTTCGGACGCCCAGGGCTTAGGCCCCTAGAGGTATGGTTCGGGCGCTCAAGGGTTGGGCCCCTGGAGATTGTGTTGGGGCCACCAGGATTTGGGCCCCTGGAGCTGGTATTGGGGCCCCCAGGGGTTGGGCCCGTGGAGCTGGGGTTGGGGTCTCCGGGGGTTATTCCCCAGGAGCTACGGTTCGGACGCTCAGGGGTTGGGCCCCTGGAGGTGGGGCTCGGGCCCCTGGGAGTTAATCAACTGGAGATGAGGTTGGGGCCCCCGGGGGTTAGGCCCCTGGAGCTATCGTTCGCGCGCTCAGGAATTGGGCCCCTAGAGCTGGTGTTGGGCCCACAAGGGGTTGGGCCCCTGGAGCTTGTGTTGGGGCCCCCGGGGGTTAGGCCCCTAGAGCTATGGTTAGAGCGCTCAGGGGTTGGGCCCCTGGTGCTGAGGATCGGGCCCCCAGGGGTTGGCCCCTGGAGCTGGTGTTGGGGCCCCAGGGGTTAGGCCCCTGATGGTGTGGCTCAGACGCTCAGAGGTTGGGCCCCTGAACCTTGTGTTGGGGCCCCCAGGGGTTGGGCCCCTGGAGCTGGTGTTGGGGCCCCCATGGTGGCCCCTGGAGCTATGGTTCGGGAGCTCAGGGGTTGGACCCCTGGAGCTGGGGTTGGGGCCCCCGGGGGTTAGGCCCCTGTAGATGGGGTTGGGACTCCTGGGGGTTAGGGCCCTGGAGCTATGGTTCGGGCGTTCAGGGGTTGGGCCCCTGGAGCTGGAGTCGAGGGCCCCAGCGGTTGGGCCCCTGGAGCTGGTGTTGGGGCAACAAGGGGTTGGGACCCTGGAGCTATTGTTGGGGTCCCCGGGGGTTAGGCCCATGGAGCTGTGGTTAGGGCGCTCAGGGGTTGGGCCAATGGAGCTGGGGTTCGGGCCCCCAGGGGTTGGGCCCCTGGAGCTGGTGTTGGGGCCCCCAAGGGTTAGGCCCCTGGAGCTATGGTTCTACCGTTCAGGGGTTGGACCCCTGGAGCTGGGGTCGAGGGCCCCAGGGGTTGGGCTCCTGGAGCTGGGGTTTGGACCCCCGGCAGTTAGGCCCCTAGAGCTACGGTTCGGGTGCTCAGGGGTTGGGCCCCTGGAGCTGGTGTTGGGCCCCCAGGGGTTAAGCCCCTGGAGCTATGGTTCGGGCGCTCAGGGGTTGGCCCCTGGAGCTGAGGTCGAGGGCCCCAGGCGTTGGGCCCCTGGAGCTGGTGTTAGTGACCCAAGGGGTTAGGCCACTGGAGCTATGGTTCGGGCGCTCGGGGTTGGGCCCCTGGAGCTGGGATTGGGGCCCACTGGGGTTGGGCCCCTGGAGCTGCGATTGGGATCCCCAGGGGTTGGGCCCCTGGAGCTGGTGTTGGGGCCCCAAGGGGTTGGGCTCCTGGAGCTATGGTTCGGGCGCTCAGGGTTTGGGCGCCTGGAGCTGGGGTTGGGGCCCCCACGGTTGGATCCCTGGAGCTAGGGATGAGGCCAATAGGGGTAGGGCCCTTGGAGCTGGGGTTGTGACCCCCAGGGGTTAGTCCTCTGGAGCTATGGTTCGGGCGCTCAAGGGTTTGGCCCCTGGAGCTGGGGTTGGGGACCCCAGGGGTTGGGCCCCTAGAGCTGGCGTTGGAGCGCCCAGGGGTTAAGCCCCTGGAGCTACGGTTTGGCCTCTCAGGGGTTGGGCCCTTGGAGCTGGTGTTGGGGCCCCCAGGGGTTAGACCTCTGGAGCTATGGTTCGGGCGCTCAGGGTTTGGGCCCCTGGAGCTGTGGTTCAGGCGCTCAGGGCTTGGGCCCTTGGAGCTGGTGTAAAGGCCCCCAGTTGTTGGGCCCCTGGAGCTGGTGTTGGGGCCCCCAGGGGTTAGGCCCTTGGAGCTATGCTTCGGGCGCACAGGGGTTGGACCCTTGGAGCTCGGGTTGGGGCCCCTGGGGGTTAGGGCACTGGAGCTATGGTTCGAGCACTCGGGGTTGGGCACCTGGAGTTGGTGTTGGAGCCCCCAGGGGTTGGGCCCCTGGATCTCGGGTTGGGGCCCCTGGGGGCTAGGCCCCTGGGGCTATGGTTCGGGCGCTGAGGGGTTGGGGCCCTGGATCTGGGGTTTGGGCCCCCAGGGGTTGGGCCCGTGGAGCTGGGGTTGGGGCCCCCAGGGGCTGGGCCCCTGGAGCTGGTGTTTTGGCCCCCCCGGGGGTTAGGCCCCCGGAGCTATGGTTCGGGCGCTTAGGGGTTCGGCCCTTGGAGCTGGGGTCGAGGGCCCCAGGGGTTGGGCCCCTGGAGCTGGTGTTGGGGCCCCCAGGGGTTGGGCCCCTGAAGTTGGTGTTGAGGCCCCCGGGGGTTACGCCTTTGGAGCTATGGTTCTGGCGGTCATGGTTTGAGCCCTTGGAGCTGGGGTTGGGGTCCCCGTGGGTTAGGCCCCTGGAGCTATGGTTCGGGCGCTCAGGGGTTGGACCCCTGGAGCTGGTGTTGGGGCCCGCAGGGTTTGAGCCCCTGGAGCTAGGATTGGGGCCCCCGGGGGTTAGGCACCTGGAGCTATGGTTCGGGCCCTCAGGGGTTGGGCCCTTGGAGCTAAGGTCGAGGGCCTCAGAGTTTGGGGTCCTGGAGCTGGGGTTGGGGCCCCCGGGGTTTAGGCCCCTGGAGCTATGGTTCGGGCGCTCAGGGGTTGGACCCCTAGAGCTGGTGTTGCGGCCCCCAGGGGTTGGGCCCCTGGATCTGGTGTTGGGGGCCCCCAGGGTTTAGGCCCCTGGAGCTATGGTTCGTGCTCTCAGGGTTTGGGCCCCTGGAGCTGATGTTGGGGCCCCCAGGGGTTAGGCCCCTAGAGCTATGGTTCAAGCGCTCAGGGGTTGGGCCCCTGGAGCTCCTGTTGCGGCCCCCAGGGGTTAGGCCCCTGGAGCTATGGTTCGGGCGCTCAAGGGTTGGTCCCTTGGAGCTGGGGTCGAGGGTCCTAGGGGTTGCCCCCATGGAGCTGGTGTTGTGGCCCCCAGGGGTTAGGCCCTTGGAACTGGGGTTGGGGCACCCACGGGTTGGGCCTCTGGAGCTGGGATTGGGGCCCCATGGGGTTGGGCCCCTGGAGCGGGGGTTTGGGCCCCCAGGAGTTAGGCCGCTAGAGCTATGGTTCGGGCGGTCCGGGGTTGGGCCCTTGGAGGTGGGGTCTAGGGCTCCAGAGGTTGAGCCCCTGGAACTGGTGTTGGTGCCCCGAGGGGTTGGGCCCCTGGAGCAGGTGTTGGGGCCCTCAGGGTTTAGGCCCTTGGAGCTATGGTTCGGGCGCTCAGGGGTTCGGCTCCTGGAGCTGCGGATGGAGCCCCCGGGGGTTAGGCCCCTGGAGCTATGGTTCGGGCGCTCAGATGTTGGGCCCCTGGAGCTGGTGTTGGGGCCCCCAGGGGTTGGGCCCCTGGAGCTCGGTTTGGGGCCCCCAGGGGTTAGGCCCCTGGAGCTATGGTTCGGGCGCTCAGGGGTTGGGCTCCTGGAGCTGGGGTTGGGGCCCCCAGGGGTTCGACCCCTTTAGCTATGGTTCGGGCGCCCAGGGGTAGGCCCCGTGAGCTGGTGTTGGGGCCCCCAGGGGTTGTACCCCTAGAGCTGGTATTGGGGCCCCCGGAGGTTAAGCCACTGGAGCAATTGTTCGGGTGCTCAGGTGTTCGGCCCTTGGAGCTGGGGTTGAGGGCCCCAGGGGTTCGGCCCTGGAGCTATGGTTCGGGCGGTCAGGGGTTGGGCCCTTGCAGCTGGGGTCGAGGGTGCGATGGGGTGGGTCGCTGGACCTGGGGTTTGGGCCCCTAGGGGTTAGGATACTAGAGCTATGTCTCGGGCGCTCAGGGGTTGGGTGCCTGGAGCTGGGGTTGGGGCCCCCAAGGGTTGGGCCTTTGCAGCTGGAGTTGTGACACCCAGGGGTTAGGCCCCTGGAGCTATGGTTCGGGCGCTCAAAGGTTGGGCCCCTGGAACTGGGGTTGGGGACCCCAGGGGTTCGGCCCGTGGAGCTGGGGTTTGGTCCCCAAGGGGTTAGTACCCTGGAGCTATGGTTCGGGCGTTCAGCGGTTGTGCCCCTGGAGCTATGGTTCGGGCGCTCAGGGCTTGGGGCCTTGGAGCTGGTGTTGGGGCCTCTAGGGGTTGGTCCCGTGGAGCTGGTGTTGGGGCCCCCAGGGGTTAATCCCCTGGAGCTATGCTTCGGGTGCACAGGGGTTGGATCCTTGGAGCTCGGGTTGGGGCCCCCGGGGGTTATGCTCCTGGAGCTATGGTTCGGGCGCTCAGGGGTTGGGCCCCTGGAGCTGGAGTTGGAGCCCCCAGGGTTTAGGCTCCTGGAGCTACGGTTCAGGCTCTCAGGAGTTGGGCCCTTGGAGCTGGTGTTGGGGCCCCCAGGGGTTAGGCCTCTGGAGCTATGGTTCGGGCGCTCAGGGGTTGGGCCCCTGGAGCTATGGGTCGGGCGTTCAGGGCTTGGGCCCCTTGAGCTGGTGTTGGGGCCCCCAGGGGTTGGGCCCCTGGAGCTGGTTTTGGGGCCCCCAGGGGTTAGGCCCCTGGAGCTATGGTTCGGGAGCTCAGGGGTTGGACCCCTGGAGCTGGGGTTGGGGCCCCCGGGGGTTAGGCCCCTGTAGATGGGGTTGGGACCCCTGGGGGTTAGGCCCCTGGACCTATGGTTCGGGCGTTCAGGGGTTGGGTCCCTGGAGCTGGAGTCGAGGGCTCCAGCGGTTGGGCCCCTGGAGCTGGTGTTTTGTCCCACAAGCGGTTGGGACCCTGGAGCTATTGTTGGGGTCCCCGGGGGTTAGGCCCCTGGAGCTGTGGTTCGGGCGCTCAGGGGTTGGGCCAATGGAGCTGGGGTTTGCGCCCCCAGGGGTTGAGTCCCTGGAGCTGGTGTTGGCGCCCCCAAGGGTTAGGCCCCTGGAGCTATGGTTCGGGTGCTCAGGGGTTGGCCCCTGGAGCTGAGGTCTAGGGCATCAGGGGTTGGGCTCCTGGAGCTGGGATTTGGGCCCCCGGCGGTTAGGCCCCTAGAGCTATGGTTCGGGCGCTCAGGGGTTGGGCCCTTGGAGCTGGGGTCGAGGGCCCCAGGGGTTGGGCCCCTGGAGCTGGTGTTGGGGCCCCCAGGGGTTACGCCCCTGGACCTATGGTTCGGCCGCTCAGCGGTTGGGAACCTGGAGTTGGTGTTGGGGCCCCCAGGGGTTGGGCCCCTGGAGCTCGGGTTGGGGCCCCTGGGGGCTAGGCCCCTGGAGCTATGGTTCGGACGCTGAGGGGTTGGGGCCCTGGATCTGGGATTGGGGCCTCAAGGGGTTGGGCCCCTGGAGCTAGGGTTGGGGCCCCCAGGGGCTGGGCCCCTGGAGCTGGTGTTGGGGCCCCCCCGGGGGTTAAGCCCCTGGAGCTATTGTTCGGGCGCTCAGGGGTTCGGCCCTTGGAGCTGGGGTCGAGGGCTCCAGGGGTTGGGCTCCTGGAGCTGGTGTTGGGGCCCCCAGGTGTTACGCCCCTGGAGCTATGGTTCGGGTGGTCATGGTTTGGGCCCTTGGAGCTCGGGTTGGGGTCCCCGGGGGTTAGGCCCCTGGAGCTATGGTTCGGGCGCTCAGGGGTTCGACCCCTGGAGCTCGGGTCGAGGGCCCCAGGGGTTGGGCCTCTGGAGCTGGTATAGGGGCCCCCAGGGGTAGCCCCTGGAGCTATGGTTCGGGTGCTTAGGGGTTGAGCCGCTGAAACTGATGTTTGGGCCCCCAGGGGTTGTTTCCCTGGAGCTGGTGTTGGGACCCCCATGGGTTAGGCTGCTGGAGCTATGGCTCAGGCGCTCAGGGTTTGATCCCTTGCAGCTGGGGTCGAGGGCCCCAGGGGTTGGGCCCCTGGAGCTGGTGTTGGGGCCCCCAGGGGTTAGGTCCCTGGAGCTATTGTTCGATCGCTCAGGGGTTTGGCCCATGGAGCTGGTGCTGGGGCCCCCAGGGGTTGGGCCCCTGGAGCTGGGGTTGGGGCCCCCAGGGGTCAGGCCACTTCTGCTATGCTTTGGGCGCTCAGGGGTTGGGCCCCTTGATCTGGTGTTGGGGCCCCCAGGGGTTAGGCCCCTGTAGCTATGGTTCGGGCGCTTAGGGTTTGGTCTTTTGCAGCTGGGATTGGGCACCCCAGGGATTGGGCCCCTGGAGCTGGTGTTGGGGCCCCAAGGGGTTAGGCCCCTGGAGCTATGGTTCGGGCGTTCGGGGTTGGGCCCTTGGAGCTGGGGTCGAGGGCCCCAGGGGTTGGGCCCCTGGAGCTGGTGTTGGGGCCCCCAGGGGTTACGCCCCTGGAGCTATGGCTCGGGCGCTCAGGGGTTGGGCACTAGGAGCTGCGGTCGAGGGCCCCAGGGGTTGAGCCCCTGGAGCTGGTGTTAGGGCCCCCAGGGATTGGGCCCCTGGTGCTATGGTTCGGGCGCTCAGCGGTTGGGAACCTGGAGTTGGTGTTGGGGCCCCCAGGGGTTGGGCCCCTGGAGCTCGGGTTGGGGCCCCTGGGGGCTAGGCCCCTGGAGCTATGGTTCGGACGCTGAGGGGTTGGGGCCCTGGAGCTGGTGTTGGGGACCCAATGGGTTGGGCCCCTGGAAATAGTTTTGGGGCCCCCAGGGGTTAGGCCCCTGTAGCTATGGTTCGGACGCTCAGGGGTTGGACTGTTGCAGCTGGGGTTGGGGACTCCAGGGGTTGGGACCCTGGAGCTGATGTTGGGGCCCCCAGGGGTTAGGTCCCTGGAGCTATGGTTCGGGCGCTCAGGGGTTGGGCTTTTGCAGCTGGGGTTGGGGCCCCCGGGGTAAAGCCCCTGGAGCTATGGTTCGGGCGCTCAGGGGTTTTGCCCCTGAAGCTGGAGTCGAAGGCCCCAGGGGTCGGGCCCCTGGAGCTGGTGTTGGAGCCCCCAGGGGTTACGCCCCTCAAGCTATGATTCGGGGGCTCAGGGGTTGGGCCCTTAGACCTGGGGTTGGGGCTCCCGGGGGTTAGGCCCCTGGAGCTATGGTTCTGGCGCTCAGGGGTTCGGCCCTTGGATCTGGGGTCGAGGGCCCAAGGGGTTGGGCCCCTGGAGCTGGTGTTGGGGCCCCAAGGGTTTGGGCCCCTGGAGCTGTTGTTGGGGCCCCCAGGGCTTGGGCCCCTGTAGCTGGGGTTGGGGCCCCAGGGGGTTAGGCCCCTGGAGCTATGGTTCGGGCGCTCAGGGGTTGCGCCCCTGGAGCTGGTGTTGGGGCCCCCGGGGGTTAGGACCCTGGATGAATGGTACGGGCGCTCAGGGGTTCGGCCCCTGGAGCTGGTGTTGGGGCCCCAGGGGTTAGGCCCCTGAAGTTGGGGTTGGGGTCCCCAGGGGTTGGACCCCTGGAGCAACTTTTGGGGCCCCCAGGGATTAGGCTCCTGGAGCTGTGTTTCGCACGGTCAGGGATTGGGCCCCAAGAGCTGATGTTGGGGCCCCCAGGGGTTGGGCCCCTGGAGCTGGTGTTGGGGAACCCAGGGGTTAGGCCCCTGCAGCTGTGTTTCGGACGGTCAGGGGTTGGGCCCCTGGAGCTGGTGTTGGTGTCCCCAGGGGTTGGGCCCCTGGAGCTGGTGTTTGGGCCCCCAGGGGTTAGACCCCTGGAGCTATGGTTCGGGCGCTCTGGGGTTGGACCCCTGGAGCTGGGACTGGGGCCCCCGGGGGTTAGGCCCCTGGAGCTGCTGTTGGGGCCACCAGGGGTTGGGCCCCTGGAGCTATGGTTCGGGCGCTCATGGGTTGGGCCCCTGGAGCTGTTCTTGTTGCCCCCAGGGCTTGGGCCCCTGGAGCTGGTGTTGGGGCCCCCAGGGGTTAGGCCCCTGGAGCAATGGTTCGGGCGCTCAGGGGTTGGTCCCCTGGAGCTGGTGTTGGGGCCCCCAGGGGTTAGGCCGCTGGAGCAATGCTTCGGGCGTTCAGGGGTTGGGCCCTTGGAGCTGGTGTTGGGGCCCCCAGGGGTTGGGCCCCTGGAGCTGGGGTTGGGGCCCCCAGGGGTTAGGCCCCTGGAGCTATGGTTTGTGCGCTCAGCGGTTGGGCTCCTGGTGCTAGTGTTGGGGCCCCCAAGGGTTAGGGCTCTGGAGCTGTGGTTCAGGCGCTCAGGGGTTGTGACCCTGGAGCTGGTGTTGGGGCCCCCCTGGGGTTAGGCCCCTGGAGCTATGGTTCGGGCGCTCAGGGGTTGGGCTTCTGGAGTTGGTGTTGGGGCACCCAGGGGTTGGGCCCTTGGAGATGGGGTTGGGGCCCCCACGGGTTGGGCCCCTGGAGCTGGGGTTGGGGCCCCAAGTGGTTTGGCCCGTGGAGCTGGTGTCGAGGGCCCCAGGGGATGGGCCTATGGAGCTGGTGTTGGGGCCGACAGGGGTTAGGCCCCTGGAGCTATGGTTCGGGCGCTCAGATGTTGGGCCCCTGGAGCTGGTGTTGGGGCCCCCAGGGGTTGGGCCCCTGGAGCTCGGTTTGGGGCCCCCAGGGGTTAGGCCCCTGGAGCTATGGTTCGGGCGCTCAGGGGTTGGGCTCCTGGAGCTGGGGTTGGGGCCCCCAGGGGTTCGACCCCTTTAGCTATGGTTCGGGCGCCCAGGGGTAGGCCCCTTGAGTTGGTGTTGGGGCCCCCAGGGGTTTTACCCCTAGAGCTGGGATTGGGGCCCCTGGGGGTTAGGCCACTGGAGCAATTGTTCGGGTGCTCAGGTGTTGGGCCCTTGGAGCTGGGGTTGAGGGCCCCAGGGGTTCGGCCCTGGAGCTATGGTTCGGGCGGTCAGGGGTTGGGCCCTTGCAGCTGGGGTCGTGGGTGCGATGGGGTGGGTCGCTGGACCTGGGGTTTGGGCCCCCAGGGGTTACGATACTAGAGCTATGTTTCGGGCGTTCAGGGGTTGGGTGCCTGGAGCTAGGGTTGGGGCCCCCAAGGGTTGGGCCCCTAGAGCTGGGGATGGGGCCCCCAGGGGTTGGGCCTTTGCAGCTGGAGTTGTGACACCCAGGGGTTAGGCCCCTGGAGTTATGGTTCGGGCGCTCAAAGGTTGAGCCCCTGGAACTGGGGTTGGGGACCCCAGGGGATTGGCCCGTGGAGCTGGGGTTTGGTCCCCAAGGGGTTAGTACCCTGGAGCTATGGTTCGGGCATTCAGCGGTTGTGCCACTGGAGCTATGGTTCGGGGGCTCAGGGCTTGGGGCCTTGGAGCTGGTGTCGGGGCCTCCAGGGGTTGGTCCCGTGGAGCTGGTGTTGGGGCCCCCAGGGGTTATTCCCCTGCAGCTATGCTTTGGGCACACAGGGGTTGGATCCTTGGAGCTCGGGTTGGGGCCCCCGGGGGTTAGGCCCCTGGAGCTATGCTTCGGTCGCACAGGGGTTGGATCCTTGGAGCTTGGGTTGGGGCCCCCGTGGGTTAGGCCCCTGGAGCTATGGTTCGGGCTCTCAGGGGTTGGGCCCTTGGAGCTGGTGTTGGGGCCCCCAGGGGTTGGGCCTCTGGAGCTATGGTTCGGGCGCTCAGGGCTTGGACCCTTGGAGCTGGTGTTGGGGCCCCCAGGGGTTAGGCCCCTGGAGCTACGGTTCGGGCTCTCAGGGGTTGGGCCCTTGGAGCTGGTGTTGGGGCCCCCAGGGGTTGGGCCTCTGGAGCTATGGTTCGGGCGCTCAGGGCTTGGACCCTTGGAGCTGGTGTTGGGGCCCCCAGGGGTTAGGCCCCTGGAGCTATGCTTCGGTCGCACAGGGGTTGGATCCTTGGAGCTCGGATTGGGGCCCCCGTGGGTTAGGCCCCTGGAGCTATGGTTCGGGCGCTCAGGGGTTGGGCCCATGGAGCTGGGGTTGGGGGCCCCGGGGGATAGGCCCCTGGAGCTATGGTTCGGGCGCTCAGGGGTTCGACCCCTGGAGCTCGGGTCGAGGGCCCCAGGGGTTGGGCCTCTGGAGCTGGTATAGGGGCCCCCAGGGGTAGCCCCTGGAGCTATGGTTCGGGTGCTTAGGGGTTGAGCCGCTGAAACTGATGTTTTGGCCCCCAGGGGTTGTTTCCCTGGAGCTGGTGTTGGGGCCCCCATGGGTTAGGCTGCTGGAGCTAGGGCTCAGGCGCTCAGGGTTTGATCCCTTGCAGCTGGGGTCGAGGGCCCCAGGGGTTGGGCCCCTGGAGCTGGTGTTGGGGCCCCCAGGGGTTAGGTCCCTGGAGCTATTGTTCGATCGCTCAGGGGTTTGGCCCTTGGAGCTGGTGTTGGGGCCCCCAGGGGTTGGGCCCCTGGAGCTGGGGTTGGGGCCCCCAGGGGTCAGGCCACTTGTGCTATGCTTTGGGCGCTCAGGGATTGGGCCCCTTGATCTGGTGTTGGGGCCCCCAGGGGTTAGGCCCCTGTAGCTATGGTTCGGGCGCTTAGGGTTTGGTCTTTTGCAGCTGGGATTGGGGACCCCAGGGATTGGGCCCCTGGAGCTGGTGTTGGGGACCCAAGGGGTTAGGCCCCTGGAGCTATGGTTCGGACGCTCAGGGGTTGGGCCCTTGGAGCTGGGGTCGAGGGCCCCAGGGGTTGGGCCCCTGGAGCTGGTGTTGGGGCCCCCAGGGGTTACGCCCCTGGAGCTATGGTTCGGGCGCTCAGGGGTTGGGCACTAGGAGCTGCGGTCGAGGGCCCCATGGGTTGAGCCCCTGGAGCTGGTGTTGGGGCCCCCAGGGGTTGGGCCCCTGGTGCTATGGTTCGGGCGCTCAGCGGTTGGGAACCTGGAGTTGGTGTTGGGGCCGCCAGGGGTTGGGCCCCTGGAGCTCGGGTTGGGGCCCCTGGGGGCTAGGCCCCTGAGCTATGGTTCGGACGCTGAGGGGTTGGGGCCCTGGAGCTGGTGTTGGGGACCCAATGGGTTGGGCCCCTGGATCTAGTTTTGGGGCCCCCAGGGGTTAGGCCCCTGTAGCTATGGTTCGGACGCTCAGGGGTTGGGCTGTTGCAGCTGGGGTTGGGGACTCCAGGGGTTGGGACCCTGGAGCTGATGTTGGGGCCCCCAGGGGTTAGGTCCCTGGAGCTATGGTTCGGGCGCTCAGGGGTTGGGCTTTTGCAGCTGGGGTTGGGGCCCCCGGGGGTAAAGCTCCTGCAGCTATGGTTCGGGCGCTCAGGGGTTTTGCCCCTGAAGCTGGAGTCGAAGGCCCCAGGGGTCGGGCCCCTGGAGCTGGTGTTGGAGCCCCCAGGGGTTACGCCCCTCGAGCTATGATTCGGGGGCTCAGGGGTTGGGCCCTTGGACCTGGGGTTGGGGCTACCGGGGGTTAGGCCCCTGGAGCTATGGTTCTGGCGCTCAGGGGTTCGGCCCTTGGATCTGGGGTCGAGGGCCCAAGGGGTTGGGCCCCTGGAGCTGGTGTTGGGGCCCCAAGGGTTTGGGCCCCTGGAGCTGTTGTTGGGGCCCCCAGGGCTTGGGCCCCTGTAGCTGGGGTTGGGGCCCCAGGGGGTTAGGCCCCTGGAGCTGTGGTTCGGGCGCTCAGGGGTTGCGCCCCTGGAGCTGGTGTTGGGGCCCCCGGGGGTTAGGACCCTGGAGGAATGGTTCGGGCGCTCAGGGGTTCGGCCCCTGGAGCTGGTGTTCGGGCCCCAGGGGTTAGGCCCCTGGAGTTGGGGTTGGGGTCCCCAGGGGTTGGACCCCTGGAGCAACTTTTGGGGCCCCCAGGGATTAAGCTCCTGGAGCTGTGTTTCGCACGGTCAGGGATTGGGCCCCAAGAGCTGATGTTGGGGCCCCCAGGGGTTGGGCCCCTGGAGCGGGTGTTGGGGAACCCACGGGTTAGGCCCCTGCAGCTGTGTTTCGGACGGACAGGGGTTGGGCCCCTGGAGCTGGTGTTTGGGTCCCAAGGGGTTGGGCCCCTGGAGCTGGTGTTTGGGCCCCAGGGGTTAGGCCCCTGGAGCTATGGTTCGGGCGCTCTGGGGTTGGACCCCTGGAGCTGGGACTGAGGCCCCCGGGGGTTAGGCCCCTGGAGTTGCTGTTGGGGCTACCAGGGGTTGGGCCCCTGGAGCTATGGTTCGGGCGCTCAGGGGTTGGGCCCCTGGAGCTGTTCTTGTTGCCCCCAGGGGTTGGTCCCCTGGAGCTGGTGTTGGGGCCCCCAGGGGTTAGGCCCCCGGAGCTATGGTTTGTGCGCTCAGCGGTTGGGCTCCTGGTGCTAGTGTTGGGGCCCCCAAGGGTTAGGGCTCTGGAGCTGTGGTTCAGGCGCTCAGGGGTTGTGACCCTGGAGCTGGTGTTGGGGCCCCCCTGGGGTTAGGCCCCTGGAGCTATGGTTCGGGCGCTCAGGGGTTGGGCTTCTGGAGTTGGTGTTGGGGCACCCAGGGGTTGGGCCCTTGGAGATGGGGTTGGGGCCCCCACGGGTTGGGCCCCTAGAGCTGGGGTTGGGGCCCCAAGTGGTTTGGCCCGTGGAGCTGGTTTCGAGGGCCCCAGGGGATGGGCCTATGGAGCTGGTGTTGGGGCCCACAGGGGTTAGGCCCCTGGAGCTATGGTTCGGGCGCTCAGATGTTGGGCCCCTGGAGCTGGTGTTGGGGCCCCCAGGTGTTGGGCCCCTGGAGCTCGGTTTGGGGCCCCCAGGGGTTAGGCCCCTGGAGCTATGGTTCGGGTGCTCAGGGGTTGGGCTCCTGGAGCTGGGGTTGGGGCCCCCAGGGGTTCGACCCCTTTAGCTATGGTTCGGGCTCCCAGGGGTAGGCCCCTTGAGTTGGTGTTGGGGCCCCCAGGGGTTTTACCCCTAGAGCTGGGATTGGGGCCCCCGGGGGTTAGGCCACTGGAGCAATTGTTCGGGTGCTCAGGTGTTGGGCCCTTGGAGCTGGGGTTGAGGGCCCCAGGGGTTCGGCCCTGGAGCTATGGTTCGGGCGGTCAGGGGTTGGGCCCTTGCAGCTGGGGTCGTGGGTGCGATGGGGTGGATCGCTGGACCTGGGGTTTGGGCCCCCAGGGATTACGATACTAGAGCTATGTTTCGGGCGCTCAGGGGTTGGGTGCCTGGAGCTGGGGTTGCGGCCCCCAAGGGTTGGGCCCCTAGAGCTGGGGATGGGGCCCCCAGGGGTTGGGCCTTTGCCGCTGGAGTTGTGACACCCAGGGGTTAGGCCCCTGGAGCTATGGTTCGGGCGCTCAAAGGTTGGGCCCCTGGAACTGGGGTTGGGGACCCCAGGGGTTTGGCCCGTGGAGCTGGGGTTTGGTCCCCAAGGGGTTAGTACCCTAGAGCTATGGTTCGGGCGTTCAGCGGTTGTGCCACTGGAGCTATGGTTCGGGCGCTCAGGGCTTGGGGCCTTGGAGCTGGTGTTGGGGCCTCCAGGGGTTGGTCCCGTGGAGCTGGTGTTGGGGCCCCCAGGGGTTATTCCCCTGCAGCTAGGCTTCGGGCACACAGGGTTTGGATCCTTGGAGCTCAGGTTGGGGCCCCCGGGGGTTAGGCCCCTGGAGCTATGCTTCGGTCACACAGGGGTTGGATCCTTGGAGCTCAGGTTGGGGCCCCCGTGGGTTAGGCCCCTGGAGCTATGGTTCGGACGCTCAGGGCTTGGGCCCCTGGAGCTGGAGTTGGAGCCCCAAGGGGTTAGGCCCCTGGAGCTACGGTTCGGGCTCTCAGGGGTTGGGCCCTTGGAGCTGGTGTTGGGGCCCCCAGGAGTTGGGCCTCTGAAGCTATGGTTCGGGCGCTCAGGGCTTGGACCCTTGGAGCTGGTGTTGGGGCCCCCAGGGGTTAGGCCCCTGGAGCTATGCCTCGGTCGCACAGGGGTTGGATCCTTGGAGCTCGGGTTGGGGCCCCCGTGGGTTAGGCCCCTGGAGCTATGGTTCGGGCGCTCAGGGGTTGGGCCCCTGGAGCTTGGGTCGAGGGGCCCAGGGGTTGAGTCCCTGGAGCTTCGGTTTGGGCCTCCAGGGGTTGGGCCCCTAGAGCTTGTGTTGGGGCCCCCAGGGGTTGGGCCCCTGCAGCTGGTGTTGGGGCCCCCAGGGGTTGGGCCCCTGGAGCTGGTTTTGGGGCCCCCAGGGATTAGGCCTCTGGAGCTATGGTTCGGGAGCTCAGGGGTTGGACCCCTGGAGCTGGGGTTGGGGCCCCTGGGGGTTAGGCCCCTGTAGATGGGGTTGGGACCCCTGGGGGTTAGGCCCCTGGAGCTATGGTTCGGGAGTTCAGGGGTTGGGCCCCTGGAGCTGGAGTCGAGGGCTCCAGCGGTTGGGCCCCTGGAGCTGGTGTTTTGTCCCACAAGGGGTTGGGAACCTGGAGCTATTGTTGGGGTCCCCGGGGGTTAGGCCCCTGGAGCTGTGGTTCGGGCGCTCAGGGTTTGGGCCAATGGAGCTGGGGTTTGCGCCCCCAGGGGTTGAGTCCCTGGAGCTGGTGTTGGCGCCCCCAAGGGTTAGGCCCCTGGAGCTATGGTTCGGCCGTTCAGGGGTTGGGCCCCTGGAGCTGGGGTCGAGGGCCCCAGGGGTTGGATCCTTGGAGCTCGGGTTGGGGCCCCCGTGGGTTAGGCCCCTAGAGCTATGGTTCGGGTGCTCAGGGGTTGGCCCCTGGAGCTGAGGTCGAGGGCCCCAGGCGTTGGGCCCCTGGAGCTGATGTTAGTGACCCAAGGGGTTAGGCCACTGGAGCTATGGTTCGGGCGCTCAGGGATTGGGCCCCTAGAGCTGGGATTGGGGTCCCCAGGGGTTGGGCCCCTGGAGCTGCAATTGGGGTCCCCAGGGGTTGGGCCCCTGGAGCTGGTGTTGGGGCCCCCAGGGATTGAGCTCCTAGAGCTGGTGTTGGGACCCAAGGGGTTAGGCCCCTGGAGCTATGGTTCGGGCGCTCAGGGGTTGGGCCCTTGGAGCTGGGGTCGAGGGCCCCAGGGGTTGGGCCCCTGGAGCTGGTGTTGGGGCCCCCAGGGGTTACGCCCCTGGAGCTATGGTTCGGGCGCTCAGGGGTTGGGGACTAGGAGCTGCGGTCGAGGGCCCCAGGGGTTGAGCCCCTGGAGCTGGTGTTGGGGCCCCCAGGGGTTGGGCCCCTGGTGCTATGGTTCGGGCGCTCAGCGGTTGGGAACCTGGAGTTGGTGTTGGGGCCCCCAGGGGTTGGGCCCCTGGAGCTCGGGTTGGGGCCCCTGGGGGCTAGGCCCCTGGAGCTATGGTTCGGACGCTGAGGGGTTGGGGCCCTGGAGCTGCGGTTGGGGCCTCAAGGGGTTGGGCCCCTGGAGCTGGGGTTGGGGCCCCCAGGGGCTGGGCCCCTGGAGCTGGTGTTGGGGCCCCCCCGGGGGTTAAGCCCCTGGAGCTATGGTTCGGGCGCTCAGGGTTTCGGCCCTTGGAGCTGGGGTCGAGGGCTCCAGGGGTTGGGCTCCTGGAGCTGGTGTTGGGGTCCCCGGGGCTTAGGCCCCTGGAGCTATGGTTCAGGCGCTCAGGGGTTGGACCCCTGGAGCTGGTGTTGGGGCCCGCAGGGTTTGGGCCCCTGGAGCTGGGATTGGGGCCCCCAGGGGTTATGCACCTGGAGCTATGGTTCGGGCCCTCAGGGTTGGGCACTTGGAGCTAGGGTCGAAGGCCTCAGGGGTTGGGCTTCTGGAGCTGGGGTTGGGGCCCTCGGGGTTTAGGCCCCTGGAGCTTTGGTTCGGGCGCTCAGGGGTTGGACCCTTGGAGCTGGGGTTGAGGACCCCAGGCGTTGGGCCCCTGGAGCTAGTTTTGGGGCCCCCAGGAATTAGGTCCCTGGAGCTATGGTTCGGTCGCTCAGGGGTTGGGCCCCTAGAGCTGGTGTTGGGGCCCCCAGGGGCTGTGCCCCTGGATCTGGTGTTGGGGCCCCCAGGGGTTAGGCCCCTGGAGCTATGGTTCGGGCGCTCAAGGGTTGGTCCCTTGGAGCTGGGGTCGAGGGCCCCAGGGATTGCGCCCCTGGAGCTTGTGTTGTGGCCCCCAGGGGTTAGGCCCTTGGAACTGGGGTTGGGGCACCCACGGGTTGGGCCTCTGGAGCTCAGGTTGGGTCCCCATGGGGTTGGGCCCCTGGAGCTGGGATTTGGGCCCCCTAGGAGTTAGGCCGCTAGAGCTATGGTTCGGGCGGTCCGGGGTTGGGCCCTTGGAGCTGGGGTCGAGGGCTCCAGGGGCTGGGCCCCTGGAGCTGGTGTTGGGGCCCCCAGGGGTTGGGCCCCTGGAGCTGGTGTTGGGGCCCTCAGAGTTTAGGCCCTTGGAGCTATGGTTCAGGCGCTCAGGGGTTCGTCTCCTGGAGCTGCGGTTTGGGCCCCCGGGGGTTAGGCCCTGGAGCTATGGTTCGGGCACTCAGGGGTTGGGCCCCTGGAGCTGGTGTTGGGGCCCCCGGGTGTTAGGACCCTGGAGCAATGGTTCGGGCGCTCAGGGGTTCGGCCCTTGGAGCTGATGTTGGGGCCCCAGGGGTTAGGCCCCTGGAGTTGGGGTTGGGGTCCCCAGGGGTTGGACCCCTGGAGCTACTTTTGGGGCCCCCAGGGGTTAGGACCCTGGAGCTGTGTTTCGGACGGTCAGGGGTTGGGCCCCAAGAGCTGATGTTGGGGCCGCCAGGTTTTGGGCCCCTGGAGCTGGTGTTGGGGTCCCCAGGGGTTGGGCTCCTGGAGCTGGTGTTGGGGCCCCCAGGGGTTAGACCCCTGGAGCTATGGTTCGAGCGCTCAGGGGTTGTACCCCTGGAGCTGGGGCTGGGGCCCACGGGGGGTTAGGCCCCTTGAGCTATGGTTCGGGCGCTCAGGGGTTGGGCCCCTGGAGCTATGATTCGGGAGCTCAGGGGTTGGGCTTTTGCAGCTGGGGTTGGGGCCCCCGGGGGTAAAGCCCTGGAGCTGTGGTTCGGGCGCTCAGGGGTTTTGCCCCTGAAGCTGGAGTCGAAGGCCCCAGGGGTTGGGCCCCTGGAGCTATGATTCGAGGGCTCAGGGGTTGGGCCCTTGGACCTGGGGTTGGGGCTCCCGGGGGTTAGGCCCCTGGAGCTATGGTTCTGGTGCTCAGGGGTTCGACCCTTGGATCTGGGGTCGAGGGCCCAAGGGGTTGGGCCCCTGGAGCTGGTGTTGGGGCCCCAAGGGTTTGGGCCCCTGGAGCTGTTGTTGGGGCCCCCAGGGCTTGGGCCCCTGTAGCTGGGGTTGGGGCCCCAGGGGGTTAGGCCCCTGGAGCAATGGTTCGGGAGGTCAGGAGTTGGGCCCATGGACCTGGGGTTGGGGCCCCAGGGGGTTAGACCCCTGGAGCAATGGTTCGGTAGGTCAGGAGTTGGTCCCCTGGAGCTAGTGATGGGGCCCCCAGCGATTAGTCCCCAGGAGCTGGTGTTGAGTCTCCAAGGGGTTGGGCCCCTGGAGCTGGTGTTGGGTCCCCCGCGGGTTTGGCCCCTGGAGCTATGGTTCATGCTTTCAGGGGTTGGGCCCCTGGAGCTGAGGTTGGGGCCCTCAGGGTTTGTTCCCCTGGAGCTATGGTTCGGGCGCTCAGGGGTTGGGACCTTGAGCTGGTCTTGGGGCCCCCAGGGGTTAGACCCCTGGAGCTATGGCTCGGGCGCTCAGGGGTTGGTCCACTGAAGCTCGTGTTGGGGCCCCCAGGGGTTAGGCCCCTGGAGCTATGGTTCGAGCTCTCAGGGGTTGGGCCCCTGGAGCTGGAGTTGGGGCCCCCAGGGGTTGGGTCCCTGGACCTCCTGTTGGGGCCCCCAGGGGTTAGGCCCCTGGAGCAATGTTTCGGGCGCTCAGGGGTTGGGCCCCTGGAGCGGGTGTTGGAGACCCCAGAGGTTAGGCCCCCGGAGCTATGGCTCGGGCGCTCAGGGGTTGGGCCCCTGGAGCTAGTGTTGGTTCCCCCAGGGGCTAGGCCCCTGGAGCTATGCTTCTGGCGCTCAGGGGTTGGGCTTCTGCAGCTGGTATTGGGGCCCCCAGGGGTTAGGCCCCTGAAGCTATGGCTCGGGCGCTCAGGGGTTGGGCCCCTTGAGCTGGTGTTGGGGCCCCCAGGGGTTAGGCCCCTGGAGCAATAGTTCGGGTGCTCAGGGGTTGGCCCCTGGAGCTGGTGTTCGGGCCCCCA
This sequence comes from Gopherus flavomarginatus, assembly GCF_025201925.1. Taxonomy (NCBI): domain Eukaryota; kingdom Metazoa; phylum Chordata; order Testudines; family Testudinidae; genus Gopherus; species Gopherus flavomarginatus. Next base: position 67,676 of record NW_026114725.1, on the reverse strand, counting down.
GGGGTTGGGTCCCTGGAGCTGGTGTTGGGGCCCCCAGGGGTTAGGCCCCTGGAGCAATGGTTCGGGCGCTCAGGGGTTGGGACCCTGGAGCGGGTGTTGGAGACCCCAGAGGTTAGGCCCCTGGAGCTCTGGCTCGGGCACTCAGGGGTTGGGCCCCTGGAGCTGGTGTTGGGGCCCCCAGGGGCTAGGCCCCTGGAGCAATGGTTAGATCGCTCAGGGGTTGGTCCCCTGGAGCTGGTGTTGAGACCCCCAGGGGTTAAGCCCCTGGAACAATGGTTCGGGTGCTCTGGGGTTGGCTCCTGGAGCTGGTGTTGGGGCCCCCAGGGGTTGGGTCCCTGGAGCTGGTGTTGGGGCCCCCAGGGGTTAGGCCCCTGGAGCAATGGTTCGGACGCTCATTGGTTGGGCACCTGGAGGTGGGGTTGGGTCCCATAGGGGTTAGGCCCTTGGAGCTATGGTTTGGGGGCTCAGTGGTTTGGCTCCTGGACCTGGTGTTGGAGCCCCCAGGGGTTGAGCCCCTGGAACTATGGTTCGCGCGCTCAGAGGTTGGGCTCCTGGAGGTGGTGTTGGGACCCCCAGGGGTTAGGCCCCTGGAGCTATGGTTCGGACGCTCAGGCGTTGGGCCTCTGGAGATGGGGTAGGGGCCCCTAGGGGTTGGGGCCCTGGAGCTGGTGTTGGGGCCCCCAGGGCTTAGGCCCCTGGAGCTTTGGTTCAGGCGCTTAGGAGTTGGGCCCCTGGAGCTGGTGTTGGGACCCCCAGCGGTAAGGCCCCTGGAGCTATATTTCGGGCGCTCAGTGGTTGGGCACCTGGAGCTCGTGTTGTGGCCCCCAGGGTTTAGGCCACTGGAGCAATGTTTCGGGCGCTCAGGGGTTGGGCCCCTGGAGCGGGTGTTGGAGACCCCAGAGGTTAGGCCCCTGGAGCTATGGCTCGGGCGCTCAGGGGTTGGGTCCCTGGAGCTGGTGTTGGGGCCCCCAGGGGCTAGGCCCCTGGAGCAATGGTTAGGGTACTCAGGGGTTGGGCCCGTAGAACTGGTGTTGAGGCCCCAAGGGGTTAGGCACCTGGAACTATGCTTCTGGCGCTCAGGGGTTGGGCTCCTCCAGCTGGTATTGGGGCCCTCAGGGGTTAGGCCCCTTGAGCTATGGCTCGGGCGGTCAGGGATTGGGCCCCTTGAGCTGGTGTTGGGGCCCCAAGGCGTTAGACCCCTGGAGCTATGGTTCAGGCGCTTAGGGGTTAGGCCCCTGGATCTATGGCTCGTGCGCTCAGGGGTTGGGCCCCTGGACCTCGTCTTCGGACCCCCAGGGGTTAGGCCCCTGGAGACATGGTTCGGGCGCTCAGGGGTTGGGCCCCTGGAGCTGGTGTTGGGGCCCCCAGGCGTTAGGCCCCTGAAGCAATAGTTCGGGCGCTCAGGGGTTCGGCCCCGGGAGCTGGTGTTGGGGCCCCCAGGGGTTGGGTCCCTGGAGCTGCTGTTGGGGCCCCCAGGGGTTAGGCCCCTGGAGCAATGGTTCGGGCGCTCAGCGGTTGGGGCCCTAGAGCTGGTGTTGCGGCCCCCAGGGGTTAGACCCCTGGAGCTATGGTTAGGCCTCTCAGGGGTTGGGCCCCTGGAACTGGTGTTGGGGCCCCTGGGGGTTAAACCCCTGTAGCTATGGCTCGGACGCTCAGGGACTGGGCCCCTGAAGCTCGTGCTGGGGCCCCCAGGGGTTAGGGCTCTGGAGCTATTGTTCGGACGCTCATGGGTTGGGCCCCTGGAGCTGGTGTTGGGGCCCCCAGGTGTTAGGCCCCTGGAGGAATACTTCGCGTTCTCAGAGTTTAACCCCTGGAGCTGGTGTTGGGGCCCCCAGTGGTTGGGTCGCTGGAGCTGGTGTTCGGACCCCAGGGGTTAGGCCCCTGGAGCAATTTTTCGGACGCTCAGGGGTTGCGGCCCTGGAGCCAACACCAGCTGCAGGAGCCCAACCCCTGAGCGCCAGAAGCATAGCTCCAGGGGCCTAACCCCTGAGGGCCCCACCTCCAGCTCCAGGGGCCCAACCCCTGTGTGCCCTTACCATTGCTTCAGGGGCCTAGCCCCTGGGGACCCCAACACCAGCTCCAGGGGCCTAACACCTGAGCGCCCGAGCCATAGATCCAGGGGCCTAACGTCTGGGGTTTCCAACACCCGCTCCAGGGGCCCAACCCCTGAGCGCCCGAACCATTCCTCCATTGGCCTAAACCCTGGGGGCCCCAACACCAGTTCCAGGGGCCTATCCACTGAGCGCCCGAAATATAGCTCCAGGGGCCTAACCTCTGGGCGCCCCAACACCAGCTCCGGAGGCCCAACCCCTAAGCGCCTGAACCATAGCTCCAGGGGCCTAACCCCTGGGTGCCCAAACACAAGCTCCAGGGCCACAACCCCTGAGCGCCCGAACCATTGCTCCAGGGGCCTAACCCCTGGGGGCCCCAACACCAGCTCCAGGGACCCAACCCCTGGGGGTCCCAACACCAGCTCCAGGGGCCAACCCCTGAGCACCCGAACCATTGCTCCAGGGGCCTAACCCCTGGGGGCCCGAAGACCAGCTCCAAGGGCCCAACCCCTGAGCGCCCGAACCATAGCTCCAGGGGCCTAACCCCCGGGGGCCCCAACACCAGCTCCAGGGGCCCAACCCCTAAGCGCCTGAACCATAGCTCCAGGGGCCTAACCCCTGGGGGCCTCAACACGAGCTTTAGGGGCCGAGCCCCTAATAGCCCGAGCAATAGCTACAGGGGTCTAACCCCTGGGGGCCTCAACAGCAGTTCCAGGGGCCCAACCCCTGAGAGGCCGAACCATAGTTCCAGGCGCCTAACCCCTGGGGGCCCCAACACCAGCTCCAGGGCCCCAACCCTTGAGCGCCCGCACCATTGCTCCAGGGGCCTAACCCCTGGGGACCGCAACACCAGCGCCAGGGACTCAACCCCTGGGGTCCCCAAGACCAGCTCCAGAGGCCCAACCCCGAGCGCCCGAACCATTTCTCCAGGGGCCTAACCCCTGGGGGCCCCAACACCATCTCCAGGAGCCCAACACCTGAGCGCCCGAACCATTGCTCCAGGGGCCTAACCCCTGGGGGCCCGAATACGAGCTCCAGGGGCCCAACCCCTGAGCGCCCGAGCCATAGCTCCAGGGGCCTAAACCCTAAGCGCCTGAACCATAGCTCCAGGGGCCTAACCCCTGGGGGCCCCAATACCAGCTGCAGGAGCCCAACCCCTGAGCGCCCGAGCCATAGCTCCAGGGGCCTAACCTCTGGGGTCTCCAACACACGCTCCAGGGGCCCAACCCCTGAGCGCTCGAACCATAGCTCCAGGGGTTTAACCCCCGGGGGCCCCAACCCCAGCTACAAGAGCCCAACCCCTGAGCGCCCAAACCATTGCTCCAGGGACCTAACCCCTGGGGGCCCGAACACCAGCTCCAGGGGCCCAACCCCTGGGGTCCAAAACCCCAGCTGCAACAGCCCAAATCCTGAGCGCCCGAACCATAGCTACAGGGGCCTAACCCCTGGGGGCCCCAAAACCAGATCCAGGGGCACAACCCCTGGGGTCCCCAACACCTGCTCCAGGGGCCGAACCCCTGAGCGCCCGAACCATAGCTCCAGGGGCCTAACCCCCGGGGGCCCCAACACAAGCTCCAGGGGCCAAACCCGTGGGGGCCCCAACACAAGTTCCAGGGGCCCAACCCCTGGGGCCCACGACCCTAGCTCCAAGGGCCCAACCCCTGAGCGCCTGAACCATAGCTCAAGGGGTCTAACCCTCGGGGCCCCCAACCCCAGCTCCAGGAGCCCAACCTCTGAGCGCCCGAACCATAGCTCCAGGGGCCTAACCCCCGGGGGCCCCAATCCCAGCTCAAGGGGCCCAACACCTGAGCGCCCGAAACATAGCTCCAGGAGCCTAACCCACAGGATCCCCAAACCCAGTTGCAAGGGCCCAACCCATGAGCGCCCGTACCATAGCTCTAGAGGCCTAACCCCCGGGGGCCCCAACCCCAGCTCCAGGGGCCCAACCCCTGGGGGCTTCAACAACAGCTCTAGGGGCCCAACCCCTGGGGGCCCCAAACCCAGTTCCAGGGGCCTAACTCCTGGGAGACCGAACACCAGCTCCAAGAGCCCAACCCCTGAGCGCCAGAGGCATAGCTACAGGTGCCTAACCATTAGGGGACACAACACCAGCTCCAGGGGCCCAACCCCTGAGCGCCCGAGCCATAGCTCCAGGGGCCTAACCTCTGGGGTCTCCAACACACGCTCCAGGGGCCCAACGCCTGAGCGCCCGAACCATAGCTCCAGGGGCTTAACCCCCGGGGGCCCCAACCCCAGCTACAAGAGCCCAACCCCTGAGCGCCCAAACCATAGCTCCAGGGACCTAACCCCTGGGGGCCCGAACACCAGCTCCAGGGGCCCAACCCCTGGGGTCCAAAACCCCAGCTGCAACAGCCCAAATCCTGAGCGCCCGAACCATAGCTACAGGGGCCTAACCCCTGGGGGCCCCAAAACCAGATCCAGGGGCACAACCCCTGGGGTCCCCAACACCTGCTCCAGGGGCCGAACCCCTGAGCGCCCGAACCATAGCTCCAGGGGCCTAACCCCCGGGGGCCCCAACACAAGCTCCAGGGGCCAAACCCGTGGGGGCCCCAACACAAGTTCCAGGGGCCCAACCCCTGGGGCCCACGACCCTAGCTCCAAGGGCCCAACCCCTGAGCGCCTGAACCATAGCTCCAGGGGTCTAACCCTCGGGGCCCCCAACCCCAGCTCCAGGAGCCCAACCCCTGAGCGCCCGAACCATAGCTCCAGGGGCCTAACCCCCGGGGGCCCCAATCCCAGCTCAAGGGGCCCAACCCCTGAGCGTCCGAAACATAGCTCCAGGAGCCTAACCCACAGGATCCCCAAACCCAGTTGCAAGGGCCCAACCCATGAGCGCCCGTACCATAGCTCTAGAGGCCTAACCCCCGGGGGCCCCAACCCCAGCTCCAGGGGCCCAACCCCTGGGGGCTTCAACAACAGCTCTAGGGGCCCAACCCCTGGGGGCCCCAAACCCAGTTCCAGGGGCCTATCCCCTCGGAGACCGAACACCAGCTCCAGGAGCCCTACCCCTGAGCGTCCGAACGATAGCTCCAGGGGCCTAACACTTGGTGCCCCCAACACCAGCTCCAGGGGCCCAACTCCTAGAACCCTCGACCCCAGCTCCAAGGGCCGAACCCCTGAGCGCCCGAACCATACCTCCACAGGCCTAACCCCCCGGGGGCCCCAACCCCAGATACAAGGGCCCAACCTCTGAGCGCCCGAACCATAGCTCCAGGGCCCTAACCCCGGGGCGCCCCAACCCCAGCTCCAGGGGCCCAACCCCTTGGGGACCCAACACCAGCTCCCGGGGCCCAACCGCTGGGGGTCCTATCACTAGCTCCAGGGGACCAACCGCTGAGCGCCCGAACCATTGCTCCAGGGGCCTAACCCCCGGGGGCCCCAACCCCAGCTCCATGGGCCCAACCCCTGGGGGCTCCAACAACAGCTCCAGGGGCCCAAACCCTTGGGTTCCCAACACCAGCTCCCGGGGCCCAACCGCTGGGGGTCCTATCACTAGCTCCAAGGGCCCAACCCCTGAGCGCCAGAACCATAGCTCCAGGGGCCTAACCCCCGGGAGCCCCAACCACAGGTCCAAGGGCCCAACCGCTGAGCACCTAACCATAGCTCCAGGGGCCTAACCCCTGGGGGCCCCCACCCCAGCTCCAAGGGCCCAACCCCTGAGCGCCCGAACCATAGCTCCAGGGGCCTAATCCCTGGGGGCCCCAACACCAGTTCCAAGGGCCCAACCCCTGAGTGCCCGAACCATAGTGCCAGGGCCCTAACCCTTGGGGCCCCAACCCCAGCTCCAGGAGCCCAACCCCTGGGAGCCCCAACACCAGCTCCAGGGGCCCAACCCCAGAGCTCCTGAACCATAGCTCCATGCAGGAAATGCTCTGTGCATTACCCTGCGTGAACACATGTTGTCACTGTTACTCTATGCGGGGAAATGCTCTGTGTATTACCCTGTGTGGCTACATGGTGTCACTGTTGCTCCATGCGGGGAAGTGCTCTGTGCATTACCCTATGTGGCCACACGGTGTCACTCTTGCTCAATGCAGGAAATGCTCTGGGCATTTCCCTGCATGGCAACACAGTGTTACTGTTGCTCCATGCGTGAAATGCTCTGGGCATTACTGTGATGGAGTGGGGACTGTCTGTGTGGGGGATGGGAGAGCAGGGGGTGACTTTATGTCAGGGGCCCCAACACCACCTCCAGGGGCCCAAACCCTGAGCGCCAGAACCATAGCTCCAGGGGCTAAACCCCTGAGGGCACGAACTCCAGCTCCAAGGGCCCAACGCCTGAGCGCTCGAACAATACCTCCAGGGGTCTAACCCCTGGGGGACCCAACACCAGCTCCAGGGGCCCAACCCCTGAGCGCCCGAAACATAGCTCCAGGGGCCTAACCCCCGGGCGCCCCAACCCCAGTTCCATGAGACCAACCCCTGGGGCCCTCGACCCCTGCTCCAGGGGCCCAACCCCTGAGCGCCCGAACCATAGCTCCAGAGGCACAACCCCTGAGCGCCCGAACCATAGCTCCAGGGGCCTAACCCCTGGGGCCCCAACACCAGCTCCACGGGCCAAACCCCTGGGGGCCCCAACACCAGCTCCAGGGTCCAAACCCCTGAGCGCCCGAACCATAGCTCCAGGGGCCTAATCCCTGGGGGCCCCAACCCCAGCTTCAGGGGCCCAACCCCTGGGGGCCCCACCACCAGCTCCAGGGGCCCAACCCCGGAGCGTCCGAACCTTAGCTCCAGGGGCCTAATCCCGGGGCCTCAACCCCATCACCAGGGACACAACCCCAGGGGCCCTCTACCCCAGCTCTAGGGGCCCAACCCCTGAGCGCCCGAACAATAGCTCCAGGGGCCCAACCCCTGAGCGCCCGAACCATAGCTCCAGGGGCCTAACCCCTAGGGCACAACACCACCTCCAGGGGCCCAAACCCTCGGGGCCCCAACACCATCTCCAGGGGCCCAACCCCTGAGCGCCCGAACCATAGCTCCAGGGGCCTAACCCCTGGGGGCCCCAACACCAGCTCCAAGGGTCCAACCCCTGAGCGCCCGAACAATACCCGAAAAATACAGGGTCCTAACCCCTGGGGGCCCTAACACCAGCTCCAAGGGTCCAACATCTGAGCGCCCGAAGAATACCTCCAGGGGTCTAACCCCTGGAGGCCCCAACCCCAGTTCCAGGGGCGTAACCCCTTGGGGCCCCAACCACAGCTCCAGGGGCCCAACCCTGGTGTTGGGGCCTCCAGGGGTTTGGCCCCTGTAGCTGGGGTTGGGGCCCCCGGCGGTTAGGCCCCTGGAGCTATGGTTCGGGCGCTCAGGGGTTGGGCCGCTGGAGCTCATGTTGGGGCCCTCAGGGTTTGGGCCCCTGGAGCTTGGGGTTGGGGCCCCCAGGGGTTAGGCCCCTGGCGATATGGTTCGGGCGCTCAGGGGTTGGGCGCCTGGAGCTGGTGTTGGGGCCCCGAGGGGTTGGGCCCCTGGAGCTGGTGTTGGGGCCCGAGGGGTTAGGCCCATGGAGCTATTGTTCGGGCGCTCAGGGGTTGGGCTCCTGGAGCTATGGTTCGGGCGCTCAGGGGTTGGGCCCCTGGAGCTGGGGTAGAGGGCCCCAGGGGTTGTGCACCTGGAGCTGGGGTTTGGGCCCCCAGGGGTTAAGCCTCTGGAGCTATGCTTCGGGCACTCAGGGGTTGGGCCCCTGGAGCTGGTGTTGGGGCCCCAGGGGTTAGGTCCCTGGAGCTATGGTTCAGGCGCTAAGGGGTTGGGCCCCTGGAGCTATGGTTCGGGCACTCAGGGGTTGGGCCCCTGGAGCTGGTGGTGGGGCCCCAAGGGGTTGGGCCCCTGGAGCTGGGGTTCGGGCCCCCAGGGGGTAGGCCCATGGAGCTATGGGTCGGGCGCTCAGGGGTTGGGCCCCTGGAGCTTTTGTTGGGGCACCAGGGGCTGGGCCTCTGGAGCTGGTGTTGGGGCCTCCAGGGGTTTAGCCCCTGTAGCTGGGGTTGTGGCCCCCGGGGGTTAGGCCCCTGGAGCTATGGTTCGGGCGATCAGGGGTTGGGCCCCTGGAGCTGGTGTTGGGGCCCCCAGGGGTTGGGCCCCTGGAGCTGGTGTTGGGGCCCCAGGGGTTGGGCCCCTGGAGCTGGGGTTGGGGGCCCCAGGGGTTAGGCCCCTAGAGATATGATTCGGGCGCTCAGAGGTTGGGCCCCTGGAGCTGGTGTTGGGGCCCCGAGGGATTTGGCCCCTGGAGCTGGTGTTGGGGCCCGAAGGTTAGGCCCCTGGAGCTATGGTTCGGGCGCTCAGGGGTTGGGCCCCCGGAGCTATGGTTCGGGCGCTCAGAGGTTGGGCCCCTGGAGCTGGGGTCGAGGGCCCCAGGGGTTTGGCCCCTGCAGCTGGGGTTGTGGCCCCCGGGGGTTAGGCCCCTGGAGCTGTGGTTCGGGCGCTCAGGGGTTGGGCCCCTGGAGCTCGTGTTTGGGCTACTAGGGGTTGGGCCACTGGAGCTGGTGTTGGGGCCCCAGGGGTTAGGCCCCTGGAGCTGTGGTTCGGGCGGTCAGGGGTTGAGCCCGTGGTGCTATGGTTCGGGCGCTCAGGGTTTGGGCCCCTGGAGCTGGTGTTGGGGCTCCCAGGGTTTGGGCCCCTGGAGCTATGGTTCGGGCGCTCTGGGGTTGGGCCCCTGGAGCTGGTGCTGGGGCTCCCAGGGGTTGGGCTCCTGGAGCTGGTGTTGGGGCCCACAGGGGTTGGTCCCCTATAGCTGGGGTTGGTGCCCCCGGGGGTTAGGCCCCTGGAGCTATGGTTCGGGCGCTCAGGGGTTGGGCCGCTGGAGCTGGTGTTTGGGCCCTCAGGGGTTGGGCCGCTGGAGCTGGTCTTGGGGCCCCCAGGGGTTGGGCCCCTGGCGCTATGGTTCGGGTGCTCAGGGGTTGGGCTCCTGGAGCTGTGGTTGGGGCCCCCGGGGGTTAGGCCCCTGGAGCTATTTTTCGGGCGCTCAGGGGCTGGGCCCCTCTACCTGGTGTTGGGGCCCCCAGGGTTTGGGTCCCTGGAGCTGTGGTTGGGGCCCCCGGGGGTTAGGCCCCTGGAGCTGGGGTTGGGGCCCCAGGGGTTAGGCCCCTGGAGCTATGGTTCGGTCGCTCAGGGGTTGGGCCCCTGGAGCTGGTGTTGGGGCACCCAGGGTTTGGCCCCTGGAGGTATTGTTCGGGCGTTCAGGGGTTGGGCCCCTGGATCTGGTGTTCGGGCCCCCAGGGGTTGGGCCCCTGGAGCTGGTGTTGGGGCCCCAGGGGTTAGGTCCCTGGACCTATGGTTCGGGCGCTCAGGGTTTGGGCCCCTGGAGCTGGTGTTGGGGCCCCCAGGGGTTGGGCCCCTGGAGCTATGGTTCGGGCGCTCTGGGGTTGGGCCCCTGGAGCTGGTTCTGGGTCCCCCAGGGGTTTGGCCCCTGGAACTGGGGTAGGGGCCCCCAGGGGTTAGGCCCCTGGAGCTTTGGTTCGGGCGCTCAGGGTTTGGGCCCCTGGAGCTGGTGTTGGGGCCCCCAGGGGTTAGGCCCCTGGAGCTATGTTTTGGGCGCTCAGGGGTTGGGCCCCTGGAGCTGCTGTTGGGGCCCCAAGGGGTTATGCCCCTGGAGCTGGTGAGGGGCCCCAGGGGTTAGGCCCCTGGAGCTATGGTTCGGGCGCTCTGGGGTTGGGCCCCTGGAGCTGGAGTCGAGGGCCCTAGGGGTTGGGCCACTGGAGCTGGGTTTGGGGCCCCCGAGGGTTAGGCCCCTGGAGCTGTGGTTCGGGCGCTCAGGGGTTGGGCCCCTGGAGCTATGGTTCGGGCGCTCAGGGGTTGGGCCCCTGGAGCTGGTGTAGGGGCCCCCAGGGGTTAGGCCCCTGCTGGTATTGTTCGGGCGGTCAGGGGTTGGGCCCTTGGAGCTGGTGTTCGGGCCCCCAGGGGTTAGGCCCCTGGAGGTATGGTTCAGGTGCTCAGGGGTTGGGCCCCTGCACCTGGTGTTGGAGCCCCCAGGGGTTGGGCCCCTGGAGCTGGTGTTGGGGCCCCCAGGGGTTAGGCCCTTGGAGCTATGGTTCGAGCGCTCAGGGTCTGGGCCCCTGGAGCTGGTGTTGGGGCCCCCAGGGATTGGGCCCCTGGAGCTATGTTTCGGGCGCTCTGTGGTTGGGGCTCTGGAGCTGGTGTTGGGGCCCCCAGGGGTTGGGCTCCTGGACCGGTGTTGGGGCCCGCAGGGGTTGGGCCCCTGTAGCTGTGGTTGGGGCCCCCAGGGGTTAGGCCCCTGGAGCTATGGTTCGGGCGCTCAGGGGTTGGGCCCCTGGAGCTGGTGTTGGGGCCCCCAGGGCTTGGACACCTGGAGCTGGGGTTGGGGACCCCAGGGGTTAGGCCCCTGGAGCTATGTTTTGGGCGCTGAGGGGTTGGGCCCCAGGAGCTGGTGTTGAGGCCCAAAGGGGTTGGGCCCCTGGAGCTCGTGAGGGGCCCCAGGGGTTAGGCCCCTGGAGCTATGATTCGGATGCTGAGGGGTTTGGTCCCAGGAGCTATGGTTCGGGCACTCAGGGGTTGGGCCCCTGGAGCTGGGGTCGAGGGCCCTAGGGTTTGGGCCCCTTGAGCTGTGGTTGGGACCCCCGGGGATTACGCCCCTGGAACTGGGGTTGGGGCCTCCAGGGGTTAGACCCCTGGAGGTATTGTTCGGGCGCTCAGGGGTTGGACCCTTGGAGCTGGTGTTGGGGCCCCCAGGGGTTAGGCCCCTATATTTTTCGGGTATTGTTCGGGCGCTCAGGGGTTAGACCCTTGGAGCTGGTGTTGGGGCCCCCATGGGTTAGGCCCCTGGAGCTATGGTTCGGGCGCTCAGGGGTTGGGCCCCTGGAGCTGGTGTTTGGGCCCCCAGGGCTTGGGACCCTGGAGCTGGGGTTGGGGCCCCCGGGGGTTAGGCCCCTGGAGCTATGGTTCGGGAGCTCAGGGGTTGGGCCCCTGGAGCTGGTGGTGGGGCCCCCAGGGGTTGGGCCCCTGGAGCTGTGGTTGGGGCCCCAAGGGGTTACGCCCCTGGAACTGGGGTTGGGGCCTCCAGGGGTTAGACCCCTGGAGGTATTCTTCGGGCGCTCAGGGGTTGGACCCTTGGAGCTGGTGTTAGGGCCCCCAGGGGTTAGGACCCTGTATTTTTCGGGTATTTCGGGCGCTCAGGGGTTGGACCCTTGGAGCTGGTGTTGGGGCCCCCAGGGGTTAGGCCCCTGGAGCTATGGTTCGGGCGCTCAGGGGTTGGGCCCCTGGAGATGGTGCTGGGGCCCCGAGGGTTTGGGCCCCTGGAGGTGGTGTTGTGCCCTAGGGGTTAGGCCCCTGGAGCTATGGTTCGGGCGCTCAGGGGTTGGGCCCCTGGAGCTATTGTTCGGGCGCTCAGGGGTTGGGCCCCTAGAGCTGGGGTAGAGGGCCCCTGGGGTTGTGTCCCTGGTGATGGGGTTGAGGCCCCGGGGTTAGGCCCCTGGAGCTATGGTTCGGACGCTACGGGGTTGGGCCCCTGGAGCTGGTAGTGGGGCCCCCAGGGGTTGGGCCCCTGAAGCTGGGGTTGGGGCCCCCAGGGATTAGGCCCCTGGAGCTATGGTTCGGGCGCTCAGGGGTTTGGACCCTGCAGCTGGTGTTGGGGCCCCCAGGGGTTGGGCCCCTGGAGCTGGTGTTGGGGCCCCAGGGGTTAGGCCCCTGGAGCTACGGTTCGGGCGCTCAGGGGTTGGGCCTCTGGAGCTATGGTTCGGGCGCTCAGGGGTTGGGCCCCTGGAGCAGGGGTCGAGGGCCCCAGGGGTTGGTCTCATGGAACTGGGGTTGGGGCGCCCGGGGGTTAGGCCCCTGGAGCTATGTTTCGGGCGCTCAGGGGTTGGGCCCCTGGAGCTGGTGTTGGGTCCCCCAGGGGTTAGACCCCTGGAGGTATTGTTCGGGCGCTCAGGCGTTGGGCCCTTGGAGCTGGAGTTCGTGCCCTCAGGGGTTTAGCCCCTGGAGCTATGGTTCTGGCGCTCAGGGTTTGGGCCCCTGGAGGTGGTGTTGGGGCCCCTGACATAAAGTCACCCCCTGCTCTCCCATCCCCCACACAGACAGTCCCCACTCCATCACAGTAATGCCCAGAGCATTTCACGCATGGAGCAACAGTAACACTGTGTGGCTATGCAGGGAAATGCCCAGAGCATTTCCTGCATTGAGCAAGAGTGACACCGTGTGGCCACATAGGGTAATGCACAGAGCACTTCCCCGCATGGAGCAACAGTGACACCATGTAGCCACACAGGGTAATACACAGAGCATTTCCCCGCATAGAGTAACAGTGACAACATGTGTTCACGCAGGGTAATGCACAGAGCATTTCCTGCATGGAGCTATGGTTCAGGAGCTCTGGGGTTGGGCCCCTGGAGCTGGTGTTGGGGCTCCCAGGGGTTGGGCTCCTGGAGCTGGGGTTGGGGCCCCAAGGGTTAGGGCCCTGGCACTATGGTTCGGGCACTCAGGGGTTGGGCCCTTGGAACTGGTGTTGGGGCCCCCAGGGATTAGGCCCCTGGAGCTATGGTTCGGGCGCTCAGGGGTTGGGCCCTTGGAGCTGGGGTGGGGGCCCCCAGGGATTAGGCCCCTGGAGCTATGGTTCGGGCGCTCAGGGGTTGGGACCCTGGAGCTGGTGTTGGGGCCCCCAGGGGTTGGACCCCTGGAGCTGGTGTTGGGGGTCCAGGGGTTAGGCCCCTGGAGCTATGGTTCGGGCGCTCAGGGGTTGGGCCGCTGGAGCTGGTGTTGGGGCCCCCAGGGGTTGGGCCCCTGGAGCTATGGTTAGGGCGCTCTGGGCTTGGGCCCCTGGAGCTGGTGTTGGGGCCCCCAGGGGTTAGGCTGCTGGAGCTGGTGTTGGGGCCCGCAGGGGTTGGGCCCCTGGAGCTGTGGTTGGGGCCCCCGTGGGTTAATCCCCTGGAGCTATGGTTCGGGCGCTCAGGGCTTGGGCCCCTGGAGCTGGTGTTGGGGCCCCCAGGGGCTGGGCCCGTGGAGCAGGGGTTGGGGCTCCAAGGGGTTGGGCCCCTGGAGCTGGTGTTGGGGCCCCCAGGGGTTAGGCCCCTGGAGCTATGTTTTGGGCGCTGAGGGGTTGGGTCCCTGGAGCTATGGTTCGGGTGCTCAGGGGTTGGGTCCCTGGAGCTATGGTTCGGGTGCTCAGGGGTTGGGCCCCTGGAGCTGGGGTCGAGGGCCCTAGTGGTTGGGCCCCTGGAGCTGGGGTTGGGGCCCCTGGGGGTTACGCCCCTGGAACTGGGGTTGGGGCCTCCAGGGGATAGACCCCTGGAGGTATTGTTCGGGCGCTCAGGGGTTGGACCATTGGTGCTGGTGTTGGGGCCCCCAGGGGTTAGGCCCCTGTATTGTTCGGGTATTTTTCGGGCGCTCAGGGGTTGGACCCTTGGAGCTGGTGTTGGGGCCCCCAGGGGTTAGGCCCCTGGAGGTATGGTTCGGGTGCTCAGGGGTTGGACCATTGGTGCTGGTGTTGGGGCCCCCAGGGGTTAGGCCCCTGTATTGTTCGGGTATTTTTCGGGCGCTCAGGGGTTGGGCCCCTGGAGCTGGTGTTGGGGCCCCCAGGGGTTAGGCTCCTGGAGCTGGTGTTGAGGCCCCCAGGGGTTAGACCCCTGGAGCTGGTGTTTGGGTCCCCGGGGGTTAGTCCCCTTGAGCTATGGTTCAGGCGCTCAGGGGTTGGGCCCCTGGAGCTTTGGTTCGGGCGCTCAGGGGTTGGGCCCGTGGAGCTGATGTTTGGGCCCCCAGGGGTTAGGCCCCTGCAGGTATTGTTCGGGCGCTCAGGGGTTGGGCCCCTGGAGGTGGTGTTGGGGCCCCCAGGGGTTAGGCCCCTGTAGCTATGGTTCGGGCGCTAAAGGTTTGGACTGCTGGAGCTGGTTTTGGGACCCCCAGGGGTTGGGCCCCTTGAGCTGGTGTTGGGGCCCCCAGGTATTAGGCCCCTGGAGCTATGTTTCGGGCACTCAGGGGTTGGGCCCCTGGAGCTGGTGTTGGGGCCCCCAGGGGTTAGGCCCCTGGAGGTATTGTTCGGGCGCTCAGGGGTTGGACCATTGGTGCTGGTGTTGGGGCCCCCAGGGGTTAGGCCCCTGTATTGTTCGGGTATTTTTCGGGCGCTCAGGGGTCGGACCCTTGGAGCTGGTGTTGGGGCCCCCAGGGGTTAGGCCCCTGGAGGTATGGTTCGGGTGCTCAGAAGTTGGGCCCCTGGAGCTGGTGTTGGGGCCCCCAGGGCTTCGGCCCCTGGAGCTGGGGTTGGGGCCCCGGGGGTTAGGCTCCTGGAGCTATGGTTCGGGTGCTCAGAAGTTGGGCCCCTGGAGCTGGTGTTGGGGCCCCCAGGGGTTGGGCCCCTGGAGCTTGGGCTGGGGCCCCCAAGGGTTTGGCCCCTGAAGCTATGTTTTGGGCGCTCAGGGGTTGGGCCCCTGGAGCTGTTGTTGGGGCTCCAAGGGGTTGGGCCCCTGGAGCTGGGGTTGGGGCCCCCGGGGGGTTAGGCCCCTGGAGCTATGTTTCGGGCGCTATGGGGTTGGGCCCCTGGAGCTGGTGTTGGGGCCCAGAGGGTTTGGGCCCCTGGAGCTGGTGTTGGGCCCGAGGGGTTAGGCCCCTGGAGCTATGGTTCGGGAGCTAAGGGGTTGGGCCCCTGGAGCTATTGTTCGGGCGCTCAGGGGTTGGGCCCCTAGAGCTGGGGTAGAGGGCCTCAGGGGTTGTGCCCCTGATGCTGGGGTTGGGGCCCCGGGGTTTGCCCCTAGAGCTATGGTTCGGGCGCTCAGGGGTTCGGCCCCTGGAGCTGGTGGTGGGGCTCCCAGGGGTTGGGCCCCTGGAGTTGGGGTTGGGGCCGCCAGGGATTAGGCCCCTGGAGCTATGGTTCGGGCGCTCAGGGGTTGGGCCCCTGGAACTGGGGTCGAGGGCCCCAGGGGTTGGTCCCATGGGGCTGGGGTTGGGGCCCCCGGGGGTTAGGCCTCTGGAGGTATTGTTCGGGCGCTCAGGCTTTGGGCCCTTGGAGCTGGAGTTCGGGCCCCCAGGGGTTAGGCCCCTAGAGCTATGGTTCGGGCGCTCAGGGTTTGGGCTCAAGGACCTGGTGTTGGGACCCCTGACCTAAAGTCACCCCCTGCTCTCCCATCCCCCACACAGACAGTCCCCACTCCATCACAGTAATGCCCAGAGCATTTCACGCATGGAGCAACAGTAACACTGTGTGGCCATGCAGGGATTTGACCAGAGCATTTCCTGCATTGAGGAAGAGAGACACTGTGTGGCCACATAGGGTAATGCACAGAGCATTTACGCGCATGGAGCAACAGTGACACCATGTAGCCACACAGGGTAATACACAGAGCATTTCACCACTTGGAGTAAGAGTGACACCATGTGTTCCCGCAGGGTAATGCACAGAGCATTTCCTGCACGGAGCTATGGTTCGGGAGCTCTGGGGTTGGGCCCCTGGAGCTGGTGTTTGGGCTCCCAGGGATTGGGCCCCTGGAGCTGGTGTTGGGGCCCCAAGGGTTAGGCCCCTGGTACAATGGTTCAGGCACTCAGGGGTTGGGCCCTTGAAGCTGGGGTGCGGGCCCCCAGGGGTTAGGCCCCTGGAGCTCTGTTTCGGGCGCTCAGGGGTTGGGACCCTGGAGATCGTGTTGGGGCCCCCAGGGGTTGGGCCCCTGGAGCTATGGTTAGGGCGCTCTGGGGTTGGGCCCCTGGAGCTGGTGTTGGAGCCCCCAGGGGTTGGGCTGTTGGAGCTGCTGTTGGGGCCCGCAGGGGTTGAGCCCCTGGACCTGTGGTTGGGGCCCCCGTGGGTAAGGCTCCTGGAGCTATGGTTCGGGCGCTCAAGGGTTGGGCCCCTGGAGCTGGTGTTGGGGCCCCCAGGGGTTGGGCCCCTGGAGCTATGGTTCGTGCGCTCTGGGGTTGGGCCCCTGGAGCTGGTGTTGGGGCCCCCAGGGGTTGGGCCCCTGGAGCTGGTGTTGGGGCCCCAGGGGTTAGGCCCCTGGAGCAATGGTTCGGGCGCTCATGGGTTGGGCCCCTGGAGCTATGGTTCGCGCGCTAAGGGGTTGGGCCCCTGGAGCTGGTGCTCGGGCCAACAGGGGTTGGGCCCCTGGAGCTATGGTTCGGGTGCTCTCGGGTTGGGCCCCTGGAGCTGGTGTTGGGGCCCCCAGGGGTTAGGCTCCTGGAGCTGGTGTTGAGGCCCCCAGGGGTTAGACCCCTGGAGCTGGTGTTTGGGTCCCCGGGGGTTAGTCCCCTTGAGCTATGGTTCAGGCGCTCAGGGGTTGGGCCCCTGGAGCTTTGGTTCGGGCGCTCAGGGGTTGGGCCCGTGGAGCTGATGTTTGGGCCCCCAGGGGTTAGGCCCCTGCAGGTATTGTTCGGGCGCTCAGAGGTTGGGCCCCTGGAGGTGGTGTTGGGGCCCCCAGGGGTTAGGCCCCTGTAGCTATGGTTCTGGCGCTAAAGGTTTGGACTGCTGGAGCTGGTTTTGGGACCCCCAGGGGTTGGGCCCCTTGAGCTGGTGTTGGGGCCCCCAGGTATTAGGCCCCTGGAGCTATGTTTCGGGCACTCACGGGTTGGGCCCCTGGAGCTGGTGTTGGGGCCCCCAGGGGTTGGGCCCCTGGAGCTATGGTTCGGGCGCTCTGGGGTTGGGGCCCTGGAGCTGGTGTTCGGGCCCCCAGGGGTTGGTCCCCTGGAGCTCGTATTGAGGCCCCAGGGGTTAGGCCCCTGGAGCTATAGTTCGGGCGCTCAGGAGTCGGGCCCCTGAAGCTGGTGTTGGGGCCCCCAGGGGTTGGGCCCCTGGAGCTATAGTTCGTGCGCTCTCGGGTTGGGCCCCTGGAGCTGGTGTTGGGGCCCCCAGGGGTTGGGCCCCTGGAGCTGGTGTTGGGGCCCCAGGGGTTAGGCCCCTGGAACTATGGGTCGGGCTCTCAGGGGTTGTGACCCTGGAGCTGGTGTTGGGGCCCCCAGGTGTTGGGCCCCTGGAGCTGGGGTTGGGGCCCCCAGAGGTTAGGCCCCTGCAGCTATGGTTCGGGCGCTCAGGGGTTGGTCGCCTTGAGCTGGTGTTGGGGCCTCCAGGGGTTGGGCCCCTGGAGCTGGGGTTGGGGCCACCAGGGGTTGGGCCCCTGGAGCTGGGGTTGGGGTCCCCGGGGGTTAGGCCCCTGGTGCTATGGTTCAGGCGCTGAGGGGTTGGGCCCCTGGAGCTGTTGTTGGGGCCCCCAGTGGTTAGGCCCCTGGAGCTCGGGTTGGGGCCCCTGGGGGTTAAGCCCCTGGAGCTATAGTTCGGGAGCTCAGGGGTTGGGCCCCTGGAGCTGGTGTTGGGGCCCCCAGGGGTTGGACCCCTGGAGCTGGGGTTGGGGCCACCAGGGGTTAGGCCCCTGGAGCTATGGTTAGGGCGCTCAGGTTTTGGGCCGTTAGAGCTGGGGTGCGGGCCCCCAGGGGTTATGCCCCTGTAGCTATGGTTCGAGCGCTCAGGGGTTGGGCCCCTGGAGCTGGTGTTGGGGCCCCTAGGGATTAGGCCCCTGGAGGTATTGTTCGGGCGCTCACGGGTTGGGCCCCTGGAGGTGGTGTTGGGGCCCCCAGGGGTTAGGCCCCTGTAGCTATGGTTCGGGCGCTATGGGTTTGGACCCCTGGAGCTGGTGTTGAGACCCCCAGGGGTTGGGCCCCTGGAGCTGGTGTTGGGGCCCCCAGGTATTAGGCCCCTGGAGCTATGTTTCGGGCACTCAGGGGTTGGGCCCCTGGAGCTGGTGTTGGGGCCCCCAGGGGTTAGGCCCTTGGAGGTGTGGTTCGGGCGCTCAGGGGTTGGGCCCCTGCAGCTGGTGTTGGGGCCCCCAGGGGTTGGGCCCCTGGAGCTGGTGTTGGGGCCCCCAGGGGTTAGGCCCTTGGAGCTATGGTTCGAGCGCTCAGGGTCTGGGCCCCTGGAGCTGGTGTTGGGGCCCCCAGGGATTGGGCCCCTGGAGCTGTGTTTCGGGCGCTCTGTGGTTGGGGCTCTGGAGCTGGTGTTGGGGCCCCCAGGGGTTGGGCTCCTGGACCGGTGTTGGGGCCCGCAGGGGTTGGGCCCCTGTAGCTGTGGTTGGGGCCCCCAGGGGTTAGGCCCCTGGAGCTATGGTTCGGGCGCTCAGGGGTTGGGCCCCTGGAGCTGGTGTTGGGGCCCCCAGGTCTTGGATAAATGGAGCTGGGGTTGGGGACCCCAGGGGTTAGGCCCCTGGAGCTATGTTTTGGGCGCTGAGGGGTTGGGCCCCAGGAGCTGGTGTTGGGGCCCAAAGGGGTTGGGCCCCTGGAGCTCGTGAGGGGCCCCAGGGGTTAGGCCCCTGGAGCTATGATTCGGGCGCTAAGGGGTTTGGTCCCTGGAGCTATGGTTCGGGCGCTCAGGGGTTGGGCCCCTGGAGCTGGGGTCGAGGGCCCTAGGGGTTGGGCCCCTTGAGCTGTGGTTGGGACCCCCGGGAATTACGCCCCTGGAACTGGGGTTGGAGCCTCCAGGGGTTAGACCCCTGGAGGTATTGTTCGGGCGCTCAGGGGTTGGACCCTTGGAGCTGGTGTTGGGGCCCCCAGGGGTTAGGCCCCTGTATTTTTCGGGTATTGTTCGTGCGCTCAGGGGTTAGACCCTTGGAGCTGGTGTTGGGGCCCCTAGGGGTTAGGCCCCTGGAGCTATGGTTCGGGCGCTCAGGGGTTGGGCCCCTGGAGCTGGTGTTGGGGCCCCGAGGGCTTGGGCCCCTGGAGCTGGGGTTGGGGCCCCCGGGGGTTAGGCCCCTGGAGCTATGGTTCGGGAGCTCAGGGGTTGGGCCCCTGGAGCTGGTGGTGGGGCCCCCAGGGGTTGGGCCCCTGGAGCTGTGGTTGGGGCCCCCGGGGGTTACGCCCCTGGAACTGGGGTTGGGGCCTCCAGGGGTTAGACCCCTGGAGGTATTCTTCGGGTGCTCAGGGGTTGGACCCTTGGAGCTGGTGTTAGGGCCCCCAGGGGTTAGGACCCTGTATTTTTCGGGTATTGTTCGGGCGCTCAGGGGTTGGACCCTTGGAGCTGGTGTTGGGGCCCCCAGGGGTTAGGCCCCTGGAGCTATGGTTCGGGCGCTCAGGAGTTGGGCCTCTGGAGATGGTGTTGGGGCCCCGAGGGTTTGGGCCCCTGGAGGTGGTGTTGTGCCCTAGGGGTTAGGCCCCTGGAGCTATGGTTCGGGCGCTCAGGGGTTGGGCCCCTGGAGCTATTGTTCGGGAGCTCAGGGGTTGGGCCCCTAGAGCTGGGGTAGAGGGCCCCTGGGGTTGTGTCCCTGGTGATGGGGTTGAGGCCCCGGGATTAGGCCCCTGGAGCTATGGTTCGGACGCTCCGGGGTTGGGCCCCTGCAGATGGTGGTGGGGCCCCCAGGGGTTGGGCCCCTGAAGCTGGGGTTGGGGCCCCCAGGGATTAGGCCCCTGGAGCTATGGTTCGGGCGCTCAGGGGTTTGGACCCTGGAGCTGGTGTTGGGGCCCCCAGGGGTTGGGCCCCTGGAGCTGGTGTTGGGGCCCCAGGGGTTAGGCCCCTGGAGCTATGGTTCGGGCGCTCAGGGGTTCGGCCCCTGGAGCAGGGGTCGAGGGCCCCAGGGGTTGGTCTCATGGAGCTGGGGTTGGGGCGCCCGGGGGTTAGGCCCCTGGAGCTGTGTTTCGGGCGCTCAGGGGTTGGGCCCCTGGAGCTGGTGTTGGGTCCCCCAGGGGTTAGACCCCGGAGGTATTGTTCGGGCGCTCAGGCGTTGGGCCCTTGGAGCTGGAGTTCGGGCCCTCAGGGGTTTAGCCCCTGGAGCTATGGTTCTGGCGCTCAGGGTTTGGGCCCCTGGAGGTGGTGTTTGGGCCCCTGACATAAAGTCACCCCCTGCTCTCCCATCCCCCACACAGACAGTCCCCACTCCATCACAGTAATGCCCAGAGCATTTCACGCATGGAGCAACAGTAACACTGTGTGGCCATGCAGGGAAATGCCCAGAGCATTTCCTGCATTGAGCAAGAGTGACACCGTGTGGCCACATAGGGTAATGCACAGAGCACTTCCCCGCATGGAGCAACAGTGACACCATGTAGCCACACAGGGTAATACACAGAGCATTTCCCCGCATGGAGTAACAGTGACAACATGTGTTCAACCAGGGTAATGCACAGAGCATTTCCTGCATGGAGCTATGGTTCAGGAGCTCTGGGGTTGGGCCCCTGGAGCTGGTGTTGGGGCTCTCAGGGGTTGGGCTCCTGGAGCTGGGGTTGGGGCCCCAAGGGTTAGGGCCCTGGCACTATGGTTCGGGCACTCAGGGGTTGGGCCCGTGGAGCTGGTGTTGGGGCCCTCAGGGGTTAGGCCCCTGGAGGTATTGTTCGGACGTTCAGGGGTTGGGCCCTTGGAGCTGGTGTTGGGGCCCCCAGGGATTAGGCCCCTGGAGCTATGGTTCGGGCGCTCAGGGGTTGGGCCCGTGGAGCTGGTGTTGGGCCCCCCAGGGGTTAGGCCCCTAGAGGTATTGTTCGGGCGCTCAGGGGTTGGGCCCTTGGAACTGGTGTTGGGGCCCCCAGGGATTAGGCCCCTGGAGCTATGGTTCGGGCGCTCAGGGGTTGAGCCCTTGGAGCTGGGGTGTGGGCCCCCAGGGGTTAGGCCCCTGGAGCTATGGTTCGGGCACTCAGGGGTTGGGCCCGTGGAGCTGGTGTTGGGGCCCCCAGGGGTTAGGCCCCTGGAGGTATTGTTCGGGCGCTCAGGGTTTGGGCCCTTGGAGCTGGTGTTGGGGCCCCCAGGGATTAGGCCCCTGGAACTATGGTTCGGGCGCTCAGGGGTTGGGACCCTAGAGCTGGTGTTGGGGCCCCCAGGGGTTGGACCCCTGGAGCTGGTGTTGGGGGTCCAGGGGTTAGGCCCCTGGAGCTATGGTTCGGGCGCTCAGGGGTTGGGCCGCTGGAGCTGGTGTTGGGGCCCCCAGGGGTTGGGCCCCTGGAGCTATGGTTAGGGCGCTCTGGGGTTCGGCCCCTGGAGCTGGTGTTGGGGCCCCCAGGGGTTAGGCTGCTGGAGCTGGTGTTGGGGCCCGCAGGGGTTGGGCCCCTGGAGCTGTGGTTGGGGCCCCCGTGGGTTAATCCTCTGGAGCTACGGTTCGGGCGCTCAGGGCTTGGGCCCCTGGAGCTGGTGTTGGGGCCCCCAGGGGCTGGACCCGTGGAGCAGGGGTTGGGGCTCCAAGGGGTTGGGCCCCTGGAGCTGGTGTTGGGGCCCCCAGGGGTTAGGCCCCTGGAGCTATGGTTCGGGCGCTCAGGGGTTGGGCCCCTGGAGCTGGTGTTGGATCCCCCAGGGTTGAGCTCCTAGGTCTGGGATTGTGGCCCCCGGGGGTTAGGCCCCTGGAGCTATGGTTCGGGCGCTCAGGGGTTGGGCCCCTGGAGCTGGTGTTGGGGCCCCAAGGGGTTGGGCCCCTGGAGCTAGGGTTCGGGCCCCTAGTGGTTAGGCCCCGGGAGCTATGGTTCAGGCGCTCAGGGGTTGGGCCCCTGGAGCTGGTGTTGGGGCCCCCAGGGGTTGGGCCCCTGGAGCTGGTTATAGGGCCCCAGGGGTTAGTCCCCTTGAGCTATGGTTCAGGCGCTCAGGGTTTGGGCCCCTGGAGCTTTGGTTCGGGCGCTCAGGGGTTGGGCCCGTGGAGCTGATGTTTGGGCCCCCAGGGGTTAGGCCCCTGCAGGTATTCTTCGGGCGCTCAGGGGTTGGGCCCCTGGAGGTGGTGTTGGGGCCCCCAGGGGTTAGGCCCCTGTAGCTATGGTTCGGGCGCTAAAAGTTTGGACTCCTGGAGCTGGTGTTGGGACCCGAGGGGTTGGGCCCCTTGAGCTGGTGTTGGGGCCCCCAGGTATTAGGCCCCTGGAGCTATGTTTCGGGCACTCAGGGGTTGGGCCCCTGGAGCTGCTGTTGGGGCCCCCAGGGGTTGAGCCCCTGGAGCTATGGTTCGGGCGCTCTGGGGTTGGGCCCCTGGAGCTGGTGTTCGGGCCCCCAGGGGTTGGTCCCCTGGAGCTCGTATTGAGGCCCCAGGGGTTAGGCCCCTGGAGCTATGGTTCGGGCGCTCAGGGGTCGGGCCCCTGGAGCTGGGGTTGGGGCCCCCAGGGGTTGGGCCCCTGGAGCTATGGTTCGTGCGCTCTGGGGTTGGGCCCCTGGAGCTGGGGTTGGAGCCCCCGGGGGTTAGGCCCCTGGAACTATGGGTCGGGCTCTCAGGGGTTGTGCCCCTGGAGCTGGTGTTGGGGCCCGCAGGTGTTGGGCCCCTGGAGCTGGGGTTGGGGCCCCCAGGGGTTAGGCCCCTGGAGCTATGGTTCGGGCGCTCAGGGGGTGGTCGCCTTGAGCTGGTGTTGGGGCCTCCAGGGGTTGGGCCCCTGGAGCTGTGGTTGGGGCCACCAGGGGTTGGGCCCCTGGAGCTGAGGTTGGGGTCCCCGGGGGTTAGGCCCCTGGTGCTATGGTTCAGGCGCTGAGGGATTGGGCCCCTGGAGCTGTTGTTGGGGCCCCCAGTGGTTAGGCCCCTGGAGCTGGGGTTGGGGCCCCTGGGGGTTAGGCCCCTGGAGCTATAGTTCGGGCGCTCAGGGGTTGGGCCCCTGGAGCTGGTGTTGGGGCCCCCAGGGGTTGGACCCCTGGAGCTGGGGTTGGGGCCACCAGGGGTTAGGCCCCTGGAGCTATGGTTAGGGCGCTCAGGTTTTGGGCCGTTAGAGCTGGGCTGGGGGCCCCCAGGGGTTATGCCCCTGTAGCTATGGTTCGAGCGCTCAGGGGTTGGGCCCCTGGAGCTATGGTTCGGGCGCTCAGGGGTTCGGCCCCTGGAGCAGGGGTCGAGGGCCCCAGGGGTTGGTCTCATGGAGCTGGGGTTGGGGCGCCCTGGGGTTAGGCCCCTGGAGCTATGTTTCGGGCGCTCAGGGGTAGTGTCCCTGGAGCTGGTGTTGGGTCCCCCAGGGGTTAGACCCCTGGAGGTATTGTTCGGGCGCTCAGGCGTTGGGCCCTTGGAGCTGGAGTTCGGGCCCTCAGGGGTTTAGCCCCTGGAGCTATGGTTCTGGCGCTCATGGTTTGGGCCCCTGGAGGTGGTGTTGGGGCCCCTGACATAAAGTCACCCCCTGCTCTCCCATCCCCCACACAGACAGTCCCCACTCCATCACAGTAATGCCCAGAGCATTTCACGCATGCAGCAACAGTAACACTGTGTGGCCATGCAGGGAAATGCCCAGAGCATTTCCTGCATTGAGCAAGAGTGACACCGTGTGGCCACATACGGTAATGCACAGAGCACTTCCCCGCATGGAGCAACAGTGACACCATGTAGCCACACAGGGTAATACACAGAGCATTTCCCCGCATGGAGTAACAGTGACAACATGTGTTCAACCAGGGTAATGCACAGAGCATTTCCTGCATGGAGCGATGGTTCGGGAGCTCTGGGGTTGGGCCCCTGGAGCTGGTGTTGGGGCTCCCAGGGGTTGGGCTCCTGGAGCTGGGGTTGGGGCCCCAAGGGTTAGGGCCCTGGCACTATGGTTCGGGCACTCAGGGGTTGGGCCCGTGGAGCTGGTGTTGGGGCCCTCAGGGGTTAGGCCCCTGGAGGTATTGTTCGGATGTTCAGGGGTTGGGCCCTTGGAGCTGGTGTTGGGGCCCCCAGGGATTAGGCCCCTGGAGCTATGGTTCGGGCGCTCAGGGGTTGGGCCCGTGGAGCTGGTGTTGGGCCCCCCAGGGGTTAGGCCCCTAGAGGTATTGTTCGGGCGCTCAGGGGTTGGGCCCTTGGAACTGGTGTTGGGGCCCCCAGGGATTAGGCCCCTGGAGCTATGGTTCGGGCGCTCAGGGGTTGGGCCCTTGGAGCTGGGATGGGGGCCCCCAGGGGTTAGGCCCCTGGAGCTATGGTTCGGGCACTCAGGGTTTGGGCCCGTGGAGCTGGTGTTGGGGCCCCCAGGGGTTAGGCCCCTGGAGGTATTGTTCGGGCGCTCAGGGTTTGGGCCCTTGGATCTGGTGTTGGGGCCCCCAGGGATTAGGCCCCTAGAGCTATGGTTCGGGCGCTCAGGGGTTGGGACCCTAGAGCTGATGTTGGGGCCCCCAGGGGTTAGGCTCCTGGAGCTGGTGTTGGGGCCCGCAGGGGTTGGGCCCCTGGAGCTGTGGTTGGGGCCCCCGTGGGTTAATCCCCTGGAGCTATGGTTCGGGCGCTCAGGGCTTGGGCCCCTGGAGCTGGTGTTGGGGCCCCCAGGGGTGGGCCCGTGGAGCAGGGGTTGGGGCTCCAAGGGGTTGGGCCCCTGGAGCTGGGGTTGGGGCCCCCAGGGGTTAGGCCCCTGGAGCTATGTTTTGGGCGCTGAGGGGTTCAGCCCCTGGAGCTGGTGTTGTGGCCCCAAGGGGTTGGGCCCCTGGAGCTCGAGAGGTTCCCCAGGGGTTAGGCCCCTGGAGCTATGGTTCGGGTGCTCAGGGGTTGGGTCCCTGGAGCTATGGTTCGGGTGCTCAGGGGTTGGGCCCCTGGAGCTGGGGTCGAGGGCCCTAGTGGTTGGGCCCCTGGAGCTGGGGTTGGGGCCCCTGGGGGTTACGCCCCTGGAACTGGGGTTGGGGCCTCCAGGGGATAGACCCCTGGAGGTATTGTTCGGGCGCTCAGGGGTTGGACCCTTGGAGCTGGTGTTGGGGCCCCCAGGGGTTAGGCCCCTGGAGGTATGGTTCGGGTGCTCAGAAGTTGGGCCCCTGGAGCTGGTGTTGGGGCCCCCAGGGCTTCGGCCCCTGGAGCTGGGGTTGGGGCCCCGGGGGTTAGGCTCCTGGAGCTATGGTTCGGGTGCTCAGAAGTTGGGCCCCTGGAGCTGGTGTTGGGGCCCCCAGGGGTTGGGCCCCTGAAGCTATGTTTTGGGCGCTCAGGGGTTGGGCCCCTGGAGCTGGTGTTGGGGCCCCAAGGGGTTGGGCCCCTGGAGCTGGGGTTCGGGCCCCCGGGGGTTAGGCCCCTGGAGCTATGTTTCGGGCGCTAAGGGGTTGGGCCCCTGGAGCTGGTGTTGGGGCCCCGAGGGTTTGGGCCCCTGGAGCTGGTGTTGGGCCAGAGGGGTTAGGCCCCTGGAGCTATGGTTCGGGCGCTAAGGGGTTGGGCCCCTGGAGCTATTGTTCGGGCGCTCAGGGGTTGGGCCCCTAGAGCTGGGGTAGAGGGCCTCAGGGGTTGTGCCCCTGATGCTGGGGTTGGGGCCCCGGGGTTTGGCCCCTAGAGCTATGGTTCGGGCGCTCAGGCGTTCGGCCCCTGGAGCTGGTGGTGGGGATCCCACGGGTTGGGCCCCTGGAGGTGGGGTTGGGGCCGCCAGGGATTAGGCCCCTGGAGCTATGGTTCGGGCGCTCAGGGGTTGGGCCCCTGGAACTGGGGTCCAGGGCCCCAGGGGTTGGTCCCATGGAGCTGGGGTTGGGGCCCCCGGGGGTTAGGCCCCTGGAGGTATTGTTCGGGCGCTCAGGCTTTGGGCCCTTGGAGCTGGAGTTCGGGCCCCCAGGGGTTAGGCCCCTAGAGCTATGGTTCAGGCGCTCAGGGTTTGGGCTCAAGGAGCTGGTGTTGGGACCCCTCACCTAAAGTCACCCCCTGCTCTCCCATCCCCCACACAGACAGTCCCCACTCCATCACAGTAATGCCCAGAGCATTTCACGCATGGAGCAACAGTAACACTGTGTGGCCATGCAGGGATTTGACCAGAGCATTTCCTGCATTGAGGAAGAGTGACACTATGTGGCCACATAGGGTAATGCACAGAGCATTTCCGCGCATGGAGCAACAGTGACACCATGTAGCCACACAGGGTAATACACAGAGCATTTCACCCCTTGGAGTAAGAGTGACACCATGTGTTCACGCAGGGTAATGCACAGAGCATTTCCTGCACGGAGCTATGGTTCGGGAGCTCTGGGGTTGGGCCCCTGGAGCTGGTGTTGGGGCTCCCAGGGATTGGGCCCCTGGAGCTGATGTTGGGGCCCCAAGGGTTAGGCCCCTGGCACTATGGTTCAGGCGCTCAGGGGTTGGGCCCTTGGAGCTGGGGTGCGGGCCCCCAGGGGTTAGGCCCCTGGAGCTCTGTTTCGGGCGCTCAGGGGTTTGGACCCTGGAGATCGTGTTGGGGCCCCCAGGGGTTGGGCCCCTGGAGCTGGTGTTGGGGCCCCAGGGGTTAGGCCCCTGGAGCTACGTTTCAGGCGCTCAGGGGTTGGGCCGCTGGAGCTGGTGTTCGGGCCGCCAGGCGTTGGGCCCCTGGAGCTATGGTTAGGGCGCTCTGGGGTTGGGCCCCTGGAGCTGGTGTTGGGGCCCCCAGGGGTTGGGCTGCTAGAGCTGCTGTTGGGGCCCGCAGGGGTTGGGCCCCTGGACCTGTGGTTGCGGCACCCGTGGGTTAGGCTCCTGGAGCTATGGTTCGGGCGCTCAAGGGTTGGGCCCCTGGAGCTGGTGTTGGGGCCCCCAGGGGTTGGGCCCTGGAGCTATGGTTCGTGCGCTCTGGGGTTGTGCCCCTGGAGCTGGTGTTGGGGCCCCCATTGGTTGGGACCCTGGAGCTGGTGTTGGGGCCCCAGGGGTTAGGCCCCTGGAACTATGGTTCGGGCGCTCAAGGGTTGGGCCCCTGGAGCTATGGTTCGCGCGCTAAGGGGTTGGGCCCCTGGAGCTGGTGTTCGGGCCCACAGGGGTTGGGCCCCTGGAGCTATGGTTCGGGTGCTCTCGGGTTGGGCCTCTGGAGCTGGTGTTGGGGCCCCCAGGGGTTGGGCTCCTGGAGCTGGTGTTGAGGCCCCCAGGGGTTAGACCCCTGGAGCTGGCGTTTGGGTCCCCGGGGGTTAGGCCCCTTGAGCTATGGTTCGGGCGCTCAGGGGTTGGGACCCTGGAGCTGGTGTTGGATCCCCCAGGGGTTGAGCTCCTAGGTCTGGGGTTGTGGCCCCCGGGGTTTAGGCCCCTGGAGCTATGGTTCGGGCGCTCAGGGGTTAGGCCCCTGGAGCTGGTGTTGGGGCCCCAAGGGGTTGGGCCCCTGGAGCTAGGGTTCGGGCCCCTAGGGGTTAGGCCCCGGGAGCTATGGTTCAGGCGCTCAGGGGTTGGGCCCCTGGAGCTGGTGTTGGGGCCCCCAGGGGTTGGGCCCCTGGAGCTGGTTATAGGGCCCCAGGGGTTAGTCCCCTTGAGCTATGGTTCAGGCGCTCAGGGGTTGGGCCCCTGGAGCTTTGGTTCGGGCGCTCAGGGGTTGGGCCCGTGGAGCTGATGTTTGGGCCCCCAGGGGTTAGGCCCCTGCAGGTATTGTTCGGGCGCTCAGGGGTTTGGCCCCTGGAGGTGGTGTTGGGGCCCCCAGGGGTTAGGCCCCTGTAGCTATGGTTCGGGCGCTAAAAGTTTGGACTCCTGGAGCTAGTGTTGGGACCCCCAGGGGTTGGGCCCCTTGAGCTGGTGTTGGGGCCCCCAGGTATTAGGCCCCTGGAGCTATGTTTCGGGCACTCAGGGGTTGGGCCCCTGGAGCTGGTGTTGGGGCCCCCAGGGGTTGAGCCCCTGGAGCTATGGTTCGGGCGCTCTGGGGTTGGGCCCCTGGAGCTGGTGTTCGGGCCCCCAGGGGTTGGTCCCCTGGAGCTCGTATTGAGGCCCCAGGAGTTAGGCCCCTGGAGCTATGGTTCGGGCGCTCAGGGGTCGGGCCCCTGAAGCTGGTGTTGGGGCCCCCAGGGGTTGGGCCCCTGGAGCTATGGTTCGTGCGCTCTGGGGTTGGGCCCCTGGAGCTGGGGTTTGGGCCCCCAGGGGTTAGGCCCCTGGAGCTATGGTTCGGGCGCTCAGGGGTTGGTCGCCTTGAGCTGGTGTTGGGGCCTCCAGGGGTTGGGCCCCTGGAGCTGGGGTTGCGGCCACCAGGGGTTGGGCCCCTGGAGCTGGGGTTGCGGTCCCCGGGGATTAGGCCCCTCGTGCTATTTTCAGGCGCTGAGGGATTGGGCCCCTGGAGCTGTTGTTGGGGACCCCAGTGGTTAGGCCCCTGGAGCTGGGGTTGGGGCCCCTGGGGGTTAGGCCCCTGGAGCTATAGTTCGGGCGCTCAGGGGTTGGGCCCCTGGAGCTGGTGTTGGGGCCCCCAGGGGTTGGACCCCTGGAGCTGGGGTTGGGGCCACCAGGGGTTAGGCCCCTGGAGCTATGGTTAGGGCGCTCAGGGGTTGGGCCCCTGGAGCTGGTGTTGGGGCCCCTAGGGATTAGGCCCCTGGAGGTATTGTTCGGGCGCTCACGGGTGGGGCCCCTGGAGGTGGTGTTGGGGCCCCCAGGGGTTAGGCCCCTGTAGCTATGGTTCGGGCGCTATGGGTTTGGACCCCTGGAGCTGGTGTTGAGACCCCCAGGGGTTGGGCCCCTGGAGCTGGTGTTGGGGCCCCCAGGTATTAGGCCCCTGGAGCTATGTTTCGGGCACTCAGGGGTTGGGCCCCTGGAGCTGGTGTTCGGGCCCCAGGGGTTAGACCCCTGGAGCTATGGTTCGGGCGCTCTGGGGTTGGGCCCATGGAGCTGGTGTTGGGGCCCGCAGGGGTTGGGCCACTAGAGCTATGGTTCAGGCGCTCTGGGGTTCGGCCCCTAGAGCTGATGTTCGGGCCCCCAGGGGTTGGGCCCCTGGAGCTGTGGTTGTGGCCCCGGGGGTTATGCCCCTGGAGCTATGGTTCGGGCGCTCAGGGGTTGGGCCCCTGGAGCTGGTGTTTCGGCCCCCAGGGGTTGGGCCCCTGGAGCTATGGTTCGGGCGCTCTGGGGTTGGGCCCCTGGACTTGGTGTTGGGGCCCCCAGGGGTTGGACCCCTGGAGCTGGGATTGCGGCCCCGGGGGTTAGGCCCCTGGAGCAATGGTTCGGGAGCTCAGGGTTTCGGCCCCTGGAGCTGGTGTTGGGGCCCCAGGGGTCAGGCCCCAGAGCTATGGTTCAGGCGCTCAGTTGTTGGGCATCTGGAGCTGGGGTCGAGCGCCCCAGGGGTTGCGCCCCTGGAGCTGGGGTTGGGGCTCCCGGGGGTTAGGCCCCTGGAGCTATGGTTCGGGCGCTCAGGTGTTGGGCCCCTGGAGCTGGTGTTGGGGCCCCCAGGGGTTGGTCCCCTGGAGCTGGTGCTGGGGCCCTAGGGGTTAGGCCCCTGTAGCTATGGTTCGGGCTCTCAGGGTTTGGGCCCCTGGAGTTATGGTTCGGGCGCTCTGGGGTTGGGCCCCTGGAGCTAGTGTTGGGGCCCCCAGGGGTTGGGCCCATGGAGCAGGGGTTGGGGCCCCCGGGGGTTAGGCCCCTGGAGATATGGTTCGGGCGCTCCAGGGTTGGGCCCCTGGAGCTGGTGTTGGGGCCCCCAGGGGTTAGGCCCCTGAAGGTATTGTTCGGGAGCTCAGGAGTTTAGCCTCTGGAGCTGGTGTTGGGGCCCCAGGGGTTATGCCCCTGGAGCTATGGTTCGGGAGCTCAGGGCTTGGGCCCTTCGAGCTGGTGTTGGGGCCCAAAGGGATTAGGCCCCTCGAGCTATGGTTCGGGGGCTCAGGGGTTGGGACCCTGGAGCTGGTGTTGGGGCCCCGAGGGGTTGGGCCCCTGGAGCTGGTGTTGGGGCCCCAGGGGTTAGGCCCCTGGAGCTACGGTTCGGGCGCTCAGGGGTTGGACCGCTGGAGCTGGTGTTGGGGCCTCCAGGGTTTCGGCCCCTGGAACTATGGTTAGGGCGCTCTGGGGTTGGGCCCCTGGAGCTGGTGTTGGTGCCCCCAGGGGTTGGGCCCCTGGAGATGGGGTTGGGGCCCCCGGGGGTTAGGCCCCTGGAGCTACGCTTCGGGCGCTCAGGGTTTGGGCCCCTGGAGCTGGTTATGGGGCCCCCAGGGGCTGGGCCCCTGGAGCTGGAGTTGGGGCCCCAAGGGGTTGGGCCCCTCGAGCTGGTGTTGAGGCCCCAGGGGTTAGGCCCCTGGAGCTATGGTTCGGGCGCTGAGGGGTTGGGCCCCTGGAGCTATGGTTCGGGCGCTCAGGGGTTGGGCCCCTGGAGCTGGGGTCGAGTGCCCCAGGGGTTGGGCCCCTGGAGCTGGGGTTTGGGCCCCCGAGGGTTAGGCCCCTGGAGCTGGGGTTGGGGCCCCCAGGGGTTAGGCCCTTTGAGCTATGATTCAGGCGCTCAGGGGTTGGGCCCTTGGAGCTGGGGTGGGGGCCCCCAGGTGTTAGACCCCTGGAGCTATGGTTCGGGCACTCAGGGGTTGGGCCCCTGGAGCTGGTGTTGGGGCCCCCAGAAGAAGGGCCCCTGGAGCTGGTGTTGGGGCCCCAAGGGTTAGGCCCCTGGAGCTATGGTTCGGGCGCTAAGGGGTTGGGCCCCTGGAGCTGGTGTTGGGGCCGTCAGGGGTTAGGCCCCTGCACCTATGGTTCGGGCGCTCAGGGATTGGAACCCTGGAGCTAGTGTTGGGGTCCTAAGGGGTTGGGCCCCTGGAGCTTGTGTTGGGGCCCCCGGGGGTTAGGCTCCTGGAGCTATGGTTCGGGCGCTCAGGGGTTCGACCCCAGGAGCTGGTGTTGGGGCCTCCAGGGGTTGGGCCCCTGGAGCTGGTGTTCGAGCCCCAAGGGTTAGGCCCCTGGTGCTACGGTTCGGGCGCTCAGGTATTGGTTCCCTGGAGCTATGGTTCGGGCGCTCAGTGGTTGGGCCCCTGGAGCTGGGGTCGACGGCCCCAGGGGTTGGGCCCCTGGAGCTTTGGTTGGGGCCCCCGGGGGTTAGACCCTGGAGTTATTGTTCGGGCGCTCAGGGGTTGGGCCCCTGGAGCTCGTGTTCGGGTCCCCAGGGATTAGGCCCCTGGAGCTATGGTTCGGGCACTCAGGGGTTGGCCCCGGGAGCTGGTGTTGGGGCCCCAGGGGCTGGTCCTCTGGAGCTGGTGTTGGGGCCCCCAGGGGTTCGGCCCCTGGAGCTGGGCTTGGGGCCACCAGGGGTTGGGCCCCTGGAGCTGGGGTTGGGGTCCCCGGGGGTTAGGCCCCTGGTGCTATGGTTCAGGCACTGAGGGGTTGGGCCCCTTGAGCTGTTGTTGGGGCCCCCAGGGGTTGGGACCCTGGAGCTGGGGTTGGGGCCCCTGGGGCTTAGGCCCCTGGAGCTATGGTTCGGGCGCTCAGGGGTTGGGCCCCTGGAGCTGGTGTTGGGGCCCCCAGGGGTTGGGCCCCTGGAGCTGGGGTTGGGGCCACCAGGGGTTAGGCCCCTGGAGCTATGGTTAGGGCGCTCAGGTTTTGGGCCGTTAGAGCTGGGGTGGGGGCCCCCAGAGGTTAGGCCCCTGTAGCTATGGTTCGAGCGCTCAGGGGTTGGGCCCCTGGAGCTGGTGTTGGGGCCCCCAGGGATTAGGCCCCTGGAGGTATTGTTCGGGCGCTCACGGGTTGGGCCCCTGGAGGTGGTGTTGGGGCCCCCAGGGGTTAGGCCCCTGTAGCTATGGTTCGGACGCTATGGGTTTGGACCCCTGGAGCTGGTGTTGGGACCCCCAGGGGTTGGGCCCCTGGAGCTGGTGTTGGGGCCCCCAGGTATTAGGCCCCTGGAGCTTTGTTTCAGGCACTCAGGGGTTGGGCCCCTGGAGCTGGTGTTGGGGCCCCAGGGGTTGGGCCCCTGGAGCTATG
The DNA here is from genome assembly GCF_025201925.1 of Gopherus flavomarginatus. NCBI lineage: Eukaryota > Metazoa > Chordata > Testudines > Testudinidae > Gopherus > Gopherus flavomarginatus. The sequence continues at coordinate 36,274 of NW_026114725.1, read as the reverse complement.
GTTCGGGCGCTCTGGGGTTGGGCCCCTGGAGCTGGTGTTGGGGCCCCCAGGGGTTGGACCCCTGGAGCTGGGGTTGGGGCCCCGGGGGTTAGGCCCCTGGAGCAATGGTTCGGGAGCTCAGAGTTTGGACCCCTGGAGCTGGTGTTGGGCCCCAGGGGTCAGGCCCCAGAGCTATGGTTCAGGAGCTCAGTTGTTGGGCGTCTGGAGCTGGGGTCGAGCGCCCCACGTGTTGGGCCCCTGGAGCTGGGGTTGGGGCTCCCGGGGGTTAGGCCCCTGGAGCTATGGTTCGGGCGCTCAGGTGTTGGGCCCCTGGAACTGGTGTTGGGGCCCCCAGGGGTTGGTCCCCTGGAGCTGGTGCTGGGGTCCCAGGGGTTAGGCCCCTGGAGCTATGGTTCGGGCTCTCAGGGTTTGGGCCCCTGGAGCTATGGTTCGGTCGCTCTGGGGTTGGGCCCCTGGAGCTAGTGTTGGGGCCCCCAGAGGTTGGGCCCATGGAGCAGGGGTTGGGGCCCCCGGGGGTTAGGCCCCTGGAGCTATGGTTCGGGCGTTCCAGGGTTGGGCCCCTGGAGCTGGTGTTGGGGCCCTCAGGGGTTAGGCCCCTGAAGGTATTGTTCGGGAGCTCAGGAGTTTAGCCTCTGGAGCTGGTGTTGGGGCCCCAGGGGTTATGCCCCTGGAGCTATGGTTCGGGAGCTCAGGGGTTGAGCCCGTGGAGCTGGTGTTGGTGCTCCCAGGGCTTTGGCCCCTGGAGGTATTGTTCGGGCGCTCAGGGCTTGGGCCCTTCGAGCTGGTGTTGGGGCCCCCAGGGGTTGGGCCCCTGAAGCTGGTGTTGGGGCCCCAGGGGTTAGGCCCCTGGAGCTACGGTTCGGGCGCTCAGGGGTTGGAAAGCTGGAGCTGGTGTTGGGACCCCCAGGAGGTGGGCCCCTTGAACTGGGGTTGGGTCCCCCAGGGGTTAGGCCCCTGGAGCTATGGTTCGGGCGCTCAGGAGTTGGGCCCGTGGAGCTGGTGTTGGGGCCCCCACGGGTTGGGCCCCTGGAGCTGGAGTTGGGTCCCCCAGGGGTTAGGCCCCTGGTGCTATGGTTGGGGCGCTCAGGGGTTGGGCCCCTGGAGCTGGTGTTGGAGCCCCCAGGGGTTGGGACCCTGGAGCTGGTGTATGGGCCACAGGGGTTAGGCCCCTGGAGCTATGGTTCGGGCACTCAGGTTTTGGGCCCTTGGAGCTGGGGTGGGGGCCCACAGGGGTTAGGCCCCTGTAACTATGGTTCGAGCGCTCAGGGGTTGGGCCCCTGGAGCTGGTGTTGGGGCCCCCAGGGGTTGGGCCCCTGGAGCTGGGGTTGGGGCCCCCGGGGGTTAGGCCCCTGGAACTATGGGTCGGGCTCTCAGGGGTTGTGCCCCTGGAGCTGGTGTTGGGGCCCCCAGGGGTTGGGCCCCTAGAGCTGGTGTTGGGGCCCCCAGGGGTTAGGCCCCTGCAGCTATGGTTCGGGCGCTCAGGGGTTGGGCCCCTGGAGCTATGGTTCGGGCGCTCAGGTGTTGGGCCCCTGGAGCTGGGTTCGAAGGCCCCAGGGGTTGGGCCCCTAGAGCTGGGGTTGGGGCCTCCTGGGGTTAGGCCCCTGGAGATATGGTTCGGGCGCTAACGGGTTGGGCCCCTGGAGCTGGTGTTGGGGCCCCCAGGGCTTGGGCCCCTGGAACTGGGGTTTTGGCCCCTAGGGGGTAGGCCCCTGGAGCTATGGTTCGGACGCTCAGGATTTGGGCCCCTAGAGCTGGTGTTGGGGCCCCCAGGGGTTGGGCCCCTCCAGCTGGTGTTGGGGCCCCAGGGGTTAGGCCCCTGGAGCTATGGTTCGGGCGCTCACGGGTTGGACCCCTGGAGCTATGGTTCGGGCGCTCAGGTTTTGGATCCTTGGAGCTGGGGTGGGAGCCCCCAGGGGTTAGGCCCCTGTAGCTATGATTCGAGCGGTCAGAATTTGGGCCCCTGGAGCTGGTGTTGGGGCCCCCAGAGGTTACGCCCCTGGAGGTGTTGTTCGGGCGCTCAGGGGTTGGGCCCCTGGAACTGGTGTTGGGGCCCCCAGGGGTTAGGCCCCTGGAGCTATGGTACGGACGCTCAGGGGTTGGACCCCTGGAGCTGGTGTTGGGGCCCCAAGGGGTTGGGCCTCTGGAGCTGGGGTTGGGGCCCCCAGGGGTTAGACCCCTGGAGCTATGGTTCAGGCGTTCAGGGGTTGGGCCCCTGGAGCTGGTGTTGGGGCCCCCAGGGGTTGGGCCCCTGGAGCTGGTGTTGGGGCCCCAGGGTTTAGACCTCTGGAGCTATGGTTCGGGCGCTCAGGTTTTCGGCTCTTGGAGCTACGTTGGGGGCCCCCAGGGGTTAGGCCCCTGTAGCTATGGTTCGAGCTCTCAGGGGTTGTGCCCCTGGAGCTGGTGTTGGTTCCCCCAGGGGTTAGGCCCCTGGAGGTATGGTTCGGGCGCTCAGGGGTTGGGCCCCTGAAGCTGGTGTTGGGGCCCCCAGGGGTTAAGCCCCTGGAGCTATGGTTCGGGCGCTCATGGGTTGAACCCCTGGAGCTGGTTTTGGGGCCCCCAGGAGGTGGACCCCTTCAGCTGGGGTTGGGGCCCCCGCAGGATAGGCCCCTGGAGCTATGGTTCGGGCGCTCAGGGGTTGGACCCCTGGAGCTGGTGTTGGGGCCCCCACGGGTTGGGACCCTGGAGCTGGGGTTGGATCCCCCAGGGGTTAGGCCCCTGGTGCTATGGTTTGGGCGCTCAGGGGTTAGGCCCCTGGAGCTGCTTTCGGAGGACCCAGGGGTTGGGCCCCTGGAGCTGGTGTTGGGGCCCCAGGGGTTAGTCCCCTGGAGCTATGGTTCGGGCACTCAGGTTTTGGGCCCTTGGAGATGGGGTGGGGGCCCACAGGGGTTATGCCCCTGTAGCTATGGTTCGAGCACTCAGGGGTTGGGCCCCTGGAGCTGGTGTTGGGGCCCCCAGGGGTTGGGCCCCTGGAGCTGGGGTTGGGGCCCCCGGGGGTTAGGCCCCTGGAGCTATCGGTCGGGCTCTCAGGGGTTGTGCCCCTGGAGCTGGTGTTGGGGCCCCCAGGGGTTGGGCCCCTGGAGCTGGGGTTGGGGCTCCCAGGGGTTAGGCCCCTGCAGCTATGGTTCGGGTGCTCAGGGGTTAGTCGCCTGGAGCTGGTGTTGGGGCCCCCAGGGGTTGGACCCGTGGAGCTGGTGTTGGGGCCCCAGGGGTTAAGCCCCTGGAGCTATGGTTCGGGTGCTCAGGGGTTGGGCCCCTGGAGCTGGGGTCGAGCGCCCCAGGGGTTGGGCCCCTGGAGCTGGGGTTGGGGCTCCCGGGGGTTAGGCCCTTGGAGCTATGGTTCAAGCGCTCAGGGGTTGGGCCCCTGGAGCTGGTGTTTCGGCCCCCAGGGGTTGGGCCCCTGGAACTGGGGTTAGGGCCCCTAGGGGCTAGACCCCTGGAGGTATGGTTCGGGCGCTCAAGGGTTGGGCCCCTGGAGCTGGTGTTAGGGCCCCCAGGGGTTGGTCCACTGGAGCTGGTGTTGGGGCCCCAGGGTTTAGGCCCCTCGAGCTATGGTTCGGGATCTCAGGGTCTGGGCTCCTGGAGCATAGTTCGGGCCCTCTGGGGTTGGGCCCCTGGAGCTGGTGTTGGAGCCACCAGGGGTTGGGCCCCTGGAGCAGGGGTTGGGTCCCCTGGGGGTTAGGCCCCTGGAGCTATGGTTCGGGCGCTCAAGGGTTGGGCCCCTGGAGCTGGTGTTGGGGCCCCCAGGGGTTAGGCCCCTGAAGGTATTGTTCGGGCGGTCAGGAGTTGGGCCCCTGGAGCTGGTGTTGGGGCCCCCAGGGGTTGGGCCCCTGTAGCTGGGGTTGGGGTCCCCAGGGGTTGGGCCCCTGTAGCTGGTGTTCGGGCCTGCAGGGGTTAGGACCCTGGAGGTATGTTTCGGGCGCTCAGGGGTTGGGCCCCTGGAGCTGGTGTTGGGGCCCCCAGGGGTTGGGCCCCTGGAGCTGGTCTTGCGGCCCCAGGGGTTAGGCCATTTGAGCTATAGTTCAGGCGATCAGGGGTTGGGCCCCTGGAGCTATGGTTCGGGCGCTCAGGGGTTGAGCTCCTGGAGCTATGGTTCGGGCGCTTAGGGGTTGGGCCCCTGGAGCTGGTGTTGGGGCCCCCAGGGGTTAGTCACCTGGAGGTATTGTTCGGGCGCTCAGGGGTTGGGCCCCTGGAGCTGAGGTCGAGGGCCCCAGGGGTTGGGCCCCTGGAGCTGTGGTTAGGGCCCCCGGGGGTTAGGCCCCTGGAGCTATGTTTCGGGCGCTCAGGGTTTGGGCCCCTGGAGCTGGTGCTGTGGTCCCCAGGGGTTGGGCCTCTGGAGCTGGGGTTAGGGCCCCTAGGGGTTAGGCCCCTGGAGCTGTGGTTCGGGCGCTCAAGGGTTGTGCCCCTGGAGCTGGTGTTGGGGCCCCCAGGGGTTGCGCCCCTGGACCTGGTGTTGGGGCCCCATGGGTTAGGCCCCTGGAGCTTTGGTTGGGGCACTCAGGGGTTGGGCACCTGGAGCTTGTGTTGGGGCACGCAGGGGTTGGGCCCGTGGAGCTGTGGTTGGGGCCCGCGGTTGTTAGGTCCCTGGAGCTATGTTTCGGGGACTCAAGGGTTGGACCCCTGGAGCTGGTGTTGGGGCCCCCAGGGGTTAGGCCCCTGGAGGTATTGTTCGGGAGCTCAAGGGTTGGGCCCTAGGAGCTGGTGTTGGGGCCCCCAGGGGTTCAGCCCCTGGAGCTGGGGTCGAGGGCCCCAGGGGTTGGGCCCCTGGAGCTGGGGTTGGGGCCCCCGGGGGTTAGGCCCCTAGAGGAATGGTTCGGGTGCTCAGGGGTTGGGCCCCTGGAGCTGGTGTTGGGGCCTCCAGGGGTTGGGCCCCTGGAGCTGGTGTTGGGGCCCCTGGGGTTAGGCCCCTGGAGCTATGGTTCGGGAGCTCAGGGGTTGGGCCCCTGGAGCTGGTGTTGGGTCCCCCAGGGGTTGGGCTCCTGGAACTGTTGTTGGAGCCCCCAGGGGTTGGGCCCTTGTAGCTCGGGTTGAGGCTCACAGGGATTAGGCCCCTGAAGCTATGGTTCGGGCGGTCAGGAGTTGGGCCCCTGGAGCTGGTGTTGGGGCCCCCAGGGGTTGGGCCCCTGTAGCTGGGGTTGGGGTCCCCGGGGGTTAGGCCCCTGGAGCTATGGTTCGGGCACTCAGGGGTTGGGTCCGTGGAGCTGGTGTTGGGGCCCCCAGGGGTTGGGCCCCTGGAGCTGGGGTTGGGGCACTCGGGGGTTAGGCCCCTGGAGCTATGGTTCGGGCGCTCAGGGGTTGTGCCCCTGGAGCTGGTGTTGGGTCCCCCAGGGGTTGAGCCCCTGGAGCTGGGGTTGGGGCCCCCAGGGGTTAGGCCCCTGGAGCTATGGTTCGGCTGCTCAGGGGTTGGGCCCCTGGAGCTGGATTTGGGGCCCCCAGGGGTTGGGCCCCTGGAGCTGGTGTTGGGGCCCCAGGGGTTAGGCCCCTGAAGCTATGGTTCGGACGCTCAGTGGTTGGGCCGCTGGAGCTGGGGTTGAGGGCCCGAGGGGTTGGGCCCCTGGAGCTGGGGTTGGGGCCCCCGGGGGTAAGGCCCCTGCAGCTATGGTTCAGACGTTCAGGGGTTGGGCCCCTGGAGCTGGTTTTGGGGCCCCTAGGGGTTGGGCCCCTGGAGCCGGTCGTGGGGCCCCAGGGGTTAGGCCATTTGAGCTATGGTTCAGTCGCTCAGGTTTTGGGCCCCTGGAGCTATGGTTCAGGCGCTCTGGGGTTGGGCCCCTGGTGCTTTGGTTCGGTGGCTCAGGGGTTTGGCCCCTGGAGCTGGTGTTGGGGCCCCCAGGGGTTAGACAGCTGGAGGTATTGTTCGGGTGCTCAGGTGTTGTCCCCGTGGAGCTGGTGTTGGGGCCACCAGGGATTAGGCCCCTGGTGCTATGGTTCGGGCGCTCAGAGGTTGGGCCCCTGCAGCTGGTGTTGGGGCTCCCAGGGATTAGGCCTCTGGAGTTATGGTTCGGGCGCTCAGGGGTTGGGCCCCTGGAGCTGGGGTCGAGGGCCCCATGGGTTTTGCCCTTGGAGCTGGGGTTGGGACCCCCGGGGGTTAGGCCCCTGGAGCTATGGTTCGGGCGCTCAGGGGTTGGGCCCCTGGAGCTGGTGTTGGGGCCCCCAGGGATTGGGCACCTGGAGCTGGTGTTGGGGCCCCACGGGTTTGGCCCCTGGAGCTATGGTTCGGGAGCTCAGGGGTTGGGCCCCTGGAGCTATGGTTCGGGCGCTAAGGGGTTGGGCCCCTGGAGCTGGGGTCGAGAGCCCCAGGGTTTGGACCCCTGGAGCTGGGGTTGGGGCCCCTAGGGGTTAGGCCCCTGGAGCGATGGTTCTGGCGCTCAGGGGTTGGGCCCCTAGAGCTGGTGTTGGGGCCCCCAGGGGTTGGGCCCCTGGACCTGGTGTTGGGGCCCCATGGGTTAGGCCCCTGGAGCTTTGGTTGGGGCGCTCAGGGGTTGGGCCCCTGGAGCTGGTGTTGGGGCACGCAGGGGTTGGGCCCGTGGAGCTGTGGTTGGGGCCCGCGGTTTTTAGGCCCCTGGATCTATGGTTCGGGCGCTCAGGGGTTGGGCCCCTGGAGCTGGTGTTGGGGCCCCAAGGGGTTGGGCCCCTGGAGCTGGGGTAGGGGGCCCCGGAGTTAAGGCCCCTGGAGCTCTGGTTCGGGTGCTCAGCGGTTGGGCCCCTGGAGCTGGTTTAGGGGCCCCCAGGGGCTGGGCCCCTGGAGCTGGGCTTGGGGCCCCCAGGGTTTAGGCCCCTGGAGCTTTGGTTCGGGCCGTCAGGGGTTCGGCCCCTGGAGCTGGGGTCGAGGGCCCCAGGGGTTGGGCTCCTGGAGCTGGGGTTGGGGCCCCCGGGGGTTAGGCCCCTAGAGCTATGGGTCGGGTGCTCAGGGGTTGGGCCCCTGGAGCTGGTGTTTAGGCCCCCAGCGGTTGGGCCCCTGGAGCTGGGGTTGGGGCCCCTAGGGGTTAGGCCCCTGGAACTATGGTTCGGGCGCTCAGGGGTTGGGCCCCTGGAGCTGGTGTTGGAGCCCCCAGGGGTCGGCCCCTGGAGCTGGTGTTCCGGCCGCAGGGGTTAGGCCATTTGAGCTATGGTTCAGGCGCTCAGGGGTTGGGCCCCTGGAGCTATGGTTCGGGCGCTCAGGGGTTGGGCCCCTGGAGCTATGGTTCGGGCGCTCAGGGGTTGGGCCCCTGGAGCTGGTGTTGGGGCCCCCATCGGTTAGTCACCTGGACGTATTGTTCGGGGTTCAGGTTTTGGGCCCTTGGAGCTGGGGTGTTGGCCCCAAGGGGTTAGGCCTCTGTAGCTATGGTTCGAGCGCTCAGGGGTTGGGCCCCTGGAGCTGGTGTTGGGGCCCCCAGGAGTTAGACCAATGGAGGTATTGTTCGGGCGCTCAGGGGTTGGGCCCCTGGAGCTGGTGTTGGGGCCCCCAGAGTTTAGGCCCCTGGACCTATGGTTCGGGCGCTCAGGGGTTGGACCCCTGGAGGTGGTGTTGGGACCCCCAGGGGTTGGGCGCCTGGAGCTGGGGTTGGGACTCCCGGAGGTTAGGCCCCTGGAGCTATGATTCGGGCGCTCAGGGGTTGGGCCCCTGGAGCTGGTGTTGGGGCCCCCAGGGGTTGGGCCCCTGGAGCTGGTGTTGGGGCCCCAGGGGTTAGGCCCCTGGAGCTATGATTCGGGCTCTCAGGTTTTGGGCCTTTGGAGCTGGGGTGGGTTCTCTCAGGGGTTAGGCCCCTGTAGCTATGGTTCGAGCTCTCAGGGATTGGGCCCCTGGAGCTGTTGTTGGGGCCCACAGGGGTTAGGCCCCTGGAGGTATTGTTCGGGCGCTCAGGGGTTGGGCCCCTGGAGGTGGTGTTCGGGCCCCCAGGGGTTAGGCCCCTGGAGCTATGGTTCGGGCGCTCAGGGGTTGGACCCCTGGAGCTGGTGTTGGGGCCTCCAGGGGTTGGGCCCCTGGAGCTGGGGTTGGGGCCCCCGGGAATTAGGCTCCTGGAGCTATGGTTCGTGCCCTCAGGGGTTGGGCCCCTGGAGTTGCTGTTGGAGCCCCCACGGGTTGGGCCCCTGGAGCTGGTGTTGCTGCCCCAGGGTTTAGGCACCTGGAGCTATGGTTCGGGCGCTCAGGGGTTGGGCCCCTGGAGCTATGGTTCGGGCGCTCAGGGTTTTGGCCCCTGGAGTTGGGGTCGAGGGTCCCAGGGGTTGGGCCCCTGGAGCTGGGGTTGGGGCCCCCGGGGGTTAGGACCCTGGCGCTATGGTTCGGGCGCTCAGGGGTTGGGTCCTTGGAGCTGGGGTGGGGGCCCCCAGGGGTTAGGCTCCTGGAGCTAAGTTTCGGGCACTCAGGGGTTGGGCCCTTGGAGCTGGTGTTGGGACCCCCAGGGGTTAGTCCCCTGGAGGTATTGTTCAGGCGCTCAGAGGTTGGGCCCTTGGAGCTTGTGTTCAGGCCCCCAGGGATTAGGCCGCTGGAGCTATGGTTCGGGCGCTCAGGGGATGGGCCCTTGGAGCTGTTGTTGGGGCCCCCAGGGTTTGGGCCCCTGGAGCTGGTGTTGGGGCCCCAGGGGTTAGGCCCCTTGAGCTATGGTTCGGGCGCTCAGGGGTTTGGCCCCTGGAGCTGGTGTTGGGGCCACCAGGGGTTGGGCCCTGGAGCTGGTGTTGGGGCCCCAGGGGTTAGGCCATTTGAGCCATGGTTTAGGCGCTCAGGGGTTGGGCCCCTGGAGCTATATTTCGGACGGTCAGTGGTTGGGCCCCTGGAGCTATGGTTTGGACGCTCAGGTGTTGGGCCCCTTGAGCTGGTGTTCTGGCCCCTAGGGGTTAGGCACCTGGAGGTATTGTTCGGGCACACTGGTGTTGGGCCCCTGGAGCTGGTGTTGGAGCCCCCAGGGATTAGGCCCCTGGAGCAATGGTTCGGGCACTCAGGGGTTGGGCCCTTGGAGCTGGTTTTGGGGCCTCAGGGGTTGGGCCCCTGTAGCTGGTTTTGGGGACCCAGGGGTTAGGCCCCTTGAGCTATGGTTCGGGCGCTCTGGGGTTGGGCTCCTGCAGCTGGTGTTGGGGCCCCCGGGTTTGGACACCTGGAAATGGGGTTGGGGCCCCGGGGGTTAGACCCCTGGAGCTATGGTTCGGGCGCTAAGGGGTTGGGCCCCTGGAGCTGGTGTTGGGGACCCAGGGGTTAAGCCCCGGAGCTATGGTTCGGGTGCTCAGGGGTTGGGCCCCTGGATCTGGGGTCGAGGGCTCCAGGGGTTGAGCCCATGGAGTTGGGGGTTGGGGCCCCCGGGGGTTAGGCCCCTGGAGCTATCGTTCGGGCGCTCAGGGGTTGGACCGCTGGAGCTGGTGTTGGGGCCCCCAGGGGTTGGGCCCCTGGAACTGGTGTTGGGGCCCCAGGGGTTAGGCCCCTGGAACTATGGTTTGGGCGCTCAGATTTTGTGCCCTTGGAGCTGGGGTGGGGACCCCCAGGGGTTAGGCCCCTGTCCCTATGGTTCGAGCGCTCAGGGGTTGGGCCCCTGGAGCTGGTGTTGGGGCCCCCAGGGGTTAGGCCCCTGGAGGTATTGTTCGGGCGCTCAGGGGTTGGGCCCCTGGAGCTGGTGTTGGGACCCCAGGGGTTAGGCCCCTGGAGCTATGGTTTGGGCGCTCAGGGGTTGGGCCCCTGGAGCTATGGTTCGGGCGCTTAGGGGTTGGGCCCCTGGAGCTGCTGTTGAGACCCCCAGGGGTTGGGCTCCTGGAGCTGGGGTTGGGGCTCCTAGGGGTTAAGCCCCTGAAGCTATGGTTCGGGCGCTCAGGGGTTCGGCCCCTGGAGCTATGGTTCGGGCGCTCAGGGGTTGGGCCTCTGGAGCTGGGGTCGAGGGCTCCAGGGTTTGGACCCCTGGAGCTGGGGTTGGGGCCACCTGGGGTTAGGCCCCTGGAGCTATGGTTCGGGCGCTCACGGGTTGGGCCCCTGGAGCTGGTGTTGGGGCCCCCAGGGTTTGGGGCCCTAGAGCTGGGGTTGGGGCCCCTAGGGGTTAGGCCCCTGGAGCTATGGTTCGGGCGCTCAGAGGTTGGGCCCCTGGAGCTATGGTTCGGGCGCTCAGGGGTTGGGCCCCTGCAGCTGGTGTTGGGGCCCCCATGGGTTGGGCCCCTGGAGCTGGGGTTGGAGCCCCCAGGGGTTAGGCCCCTGGAGCTATTCTTCGGGTGCTCAGGGGTTGGGCCCCTGGAGCTGGTGTTGGGCCCGCCAGGGGTTGAGCCCCTGGAGCTGGTGTTGGGGCTCCAGGGGTAAGGCCCCTGGAGCTATAGTTCGAGCTCTCAGGGGTTTCGCCCCGAGAGCTGGTGTTCGGGCCCCCAGGGGTTGGGCCCCTCGAGCAACTCTTCGGGCCCCATGGGTTAGGACCCTGGAGCTATGGTTCGGGCGCACAGGTTTTGGGCCCTTGGAGCTGGGGTGGGGGCCCCCAGGGGTTAGGCCCCTGTAGCTATGGTTCGAGCGCTCAGGGGTTGGGCCCCTGGAGCTGGTGTTGGGGCCCCTAGGGGTTAGGCCCCTGGAGCTATGGTTTGGGTGCTCAGGGGTTGGACCCCTGGAGCTGATGTTGGGGCCCTCAGGGGTTGGGCCCCTGGAGCTCAGGTTTTGGTCCCCCGGGGTTAGGCCCCTGAAGCTATGGTTCGGCCGCTCTGGGGTTGAGCCTTTGGAGCTAGGGTGGGGGCCCCCAGGGGTTAGGCCCCTGGAGCTATAGTTTGGGCGCTCAAGGGTTGGGCCCCTGGAGCTCGTGTTGGGGCCCCCAGGAGTTAGGCCCCTGAAGGTATTGTTCGAGCGCTCAGGGGTTGGGCCCCTGGAGCTGGTGTTGGGTCCCCCAGGGGTTGGGCTCCTGGAGCTGGTGTTGGGGCCCCCAGGGGTTGAGCCTCTGCTGCTGGGGTTGGGGTCATCTTGGGTTAGGCCCCTGGAGCTATGGTTCGGGCGCTCAGGGGTTGGGCCCCTAGAGCTGGTGTTGGGGCCCCCAGGGGTTGAGCCCCTGGAGCTGGGGTTGGGGCCCCCGGGGATTAGGCCCCTGGAGCTATTCTTCGGGCGCTCAGGGGTTCAGCCCCTGGAGCTGGTGTTGGGGCCCCCAGGGGTTGGGCTCCTGGAGCTGGTGTTGGGGCCCCCAGGGATTGGGCCGCTGGAGCTGGGGTTGGGGTCCCTGGGGGTAAGGCCCCCGGGAGCTATGGTTCGGGCGCTCAGGGGTTGGGCCCCTGGAGCTGGTGTTGTGGCCCCCAGGGGTTGGGCCCCTGGAGCTGGGGTTGGGGGCTCAGGGGTTTAGCAACTGGAGCTATGGTTCGGGCGCTCAGTGATTGGGCCCCTGGAGGTATGGATCGGGCGCGCAATGTTTGGGCCCCTGGAGTTGGTATCGAGGGCCCCAGGGGTTGGGCCCCTGGAACAGGGGTTGGGGCCCCCGGGGGTTAGGCCCCTGGCGCTATGGTTTGGGCGCTCAGGGATTGGGCCCCTGGAGCTGGTGTTGGGTCCCCCCGGGGTTGGGCCCCTGGATCTGCTTTTGGGGAACCAGGGGTTAAGCCCCTGGAGCTATAGTTCGGGAGCTCAGGGGTTGTGCCCCTGGAGCTATGGTTCGGGCGCTCAGGGGTTGGGCCCCTGGAGCTGGGGTCGAGGGACCCAGGGGTTGGGCCCCTGGAGCTGGGGTTGAGACCCCCGGGGGTTAGGCCCCTGGAGCTATGGTTCGAGCGCTCAGGGTTTGGAACCCTGGAGCCGGCTTTGGGCACCCAGGGGTTGGGCCCCCGGAGCTGGGGTTGGGGCCCCTAGGGGTTAGGCCCCTGGAGCTATGGTTTGGGCTCTCAGGGGTTGGGCCCCTGGAGCTGGTGTTCGGGCCCCAGGGGCTAGGCCCCTGGAGCTATGGTTCAGGCGCTCAGGTGTTGGGCCCCTGGAGCTATGGTTCGGGTGCTCAGGGGTTGGCCCGTGGAACTGGGGTCGAAGGCCCCAGGGTTTGGACCCCTGGAGCTGGGGTTGGGGCCCCCTGCGGTTAGGCCCCTGGAGCTATGGTTCAGGCGATCAGGGGTTGGGCCCCTGGAACTGGTGTTGGGGCCCCCAGGGATTAGGCCCCTGGAGCTATGGTTCGGGCGCTCAGGGGTTGGGCCGCTGGAGCTGGTGTTGGGGCCCCCAGGGGTTGGGCCACTGGACCTGGGGTTGGGTCCACCAGGGGTTAGACCCCTGGAGCTATGGTTCGGGCGCTCAGGTTTTGGGCCCTTGGAGCTGGGGTGGGGGCCCCAAGGGGTTTGGCCTCTATAGCTATGGTTCGAGCGCTAAGGGGTTGGGCCCCTGGAGCTGGTGTTGAGGCCACCAGGAGTTAGGCCCCTGTAGCTGGTGTTGGGCCCCCCAGGGTTGGGCCCCTCGAGCTGGTGTTGGGGCCCCAGGGGTAACCCCCAGGAACCCCAACCCCAGCTCAAAAGGGCCCAATCCCTGGGGGCCCCAACACCAGCTCCAGGAGCCCAACCCCTGGGGGCCCTAACACCAGCTCCAGGGGCCCAACCCCTGAGCACCCGAACCATAGGTCCAGGGGCCTAACCGCCGGGGGCCCCAACCCCAGCTCCAGGGGCCCAACCCCTGGGGGCCCCAACACCAGCTCCAGGGGCCCAACCCCTGAGCGCCCGAATCATAACTCCAGGGGCCTAACCCCCGGGGACCCCAACCCCAGCTCCAGGGGCTCAACCAATGGGGGCCCCAACACCAGTTCCAGGGGCCCAACCCCTGAGCGCCCGAACCATAGCTCCAGGGGCCTAACCCTCGGGGGCCCCAACTCCAGCTCCAGGGGCCCAACCCCTGGGGGCCCCAACATCAGCTGCAGCGGTCCATCCCCTGAGCGCCCAAACCATAGCTCCAGGGGCTCAACCCCTGGGGCCCTCGACCAAAGCTCCAGGGCCCCAACCCTTGAGCGCCCGAACCATAGCTCAAGGGGCCTAACCCCTGGGGCCCCAAAACCAGCTACAGGGGCCCAACCCCTGTGGCCCCAACACCAGCTCCAAGGGCCCAACCCCTGAGTGCCCGAACCATTGCTCCAGGGGCCTAATCCCTGGGGGCCCCAACACCAGCTCCAGGGGTCCAACACCTGTGCGCCCAAACAATACCTCCAGGTGCCAAACCCCTGGGGGCCCCAACACCAGCTAAAGGGGCCCAAAACCTGAGCGCCCAAACCGTAGCTCCAGGGGCCCAACCACTGAGCGCCCGAACAATAGCTCCAGGGGCCCAATCCCTGAGTGCCTAAACTATAGCTCAAATGGCCTAACCCCTGGGGCCTCAACACCAGCTCCAGGGGCCCAACCCCTGGGGGCCCCAACACCAGTTCCAGGGGCCCAATCCCCGAGCGCCCAAACCATAGCTCCAGGAGCCTAACCCCTAGGGGCCCCAACCACAGCTCCAGGGGCCCAACCCCTGGTGGCCCCAACACCAGCTCCAGGGGCCCAACCCCTCAGCGCCCGAACCATAGCTCCAGAAGCCTAACCCCTAGGGGCCCCAACCCCAGCTCCAGGGGCCCAACCCCTGGGGGCCCCAACCCCAGCTCCAGGGGCCCAACCCTTGCGGGCCCCAACACCAGCTCCAGGAGCCCAACCCCTGGGGGCCCCAACACCAGCTCAAGCAGCCAAACCCCTTAGCGCCCGAACGATAGCTCCAGGGGCCTAACCCCTGGGGCCCCAACACCAGCTCCAGGGGCCCAACCCCTGGGGGCCCCAACAACAGCTCCAAGGGCCCAGCCCCTGAGCGCCCGAACCATAGCTCCAGGGGCCTAATCCCTGGGGGCCCCAACACCAGCTCCATGGGCCCAAACTCTGAGCGCCCGAACAATACCTCCAGGGGACTAACCCCTGGGGGCCCCAAAACCAGCTCCACGGGCCCAACCCCTGAATGCCCGAAACATAGCTCCAGTAGCCTAACCCCTCGGGGTCCCCACCCCAGCTCCAAGGACCCAGCCCCTGAGCTCCCGAATGATAGCGCCAGGGGCCTAACCCCCGGGGGCCCCAACCCCAGCTCCAGGGGCCCAACCCCTGGGGCCCTTGACCCTAACTCCAGGGGCCAAAACGCTGAGCGCCCGAACCATAGCACCAGGGGCCCAACCCCTGAGCGCCCGAATCATAGCTCCAGTTGCCTAACCCCTGGGGCAGCAAAACCAGCTCCAGGGGCCCAACCCGTGGGGGCCCCAACACCAGCTCCAGGGGCCCAACCCCTGAGCGCCCGAACCATAGCTCCAGGAGCCTAACCCCTGGGGGCCCCAACACCAGCTCCAGGGTCCCAACCCCTGAGCGCCCGAACAATACTTCCAGGGGCCTAACCCCTGGGGGCCCCAACACCAGCTCCAGGGGCCCAATCCCTGAGAGCTCGAACCATACCTCCAGGGGCCTAACCCCTGAGGCCCCAACACCAGCTCCCGGGGCCCAACCCCTTGGGGCCCCAACCCCTTGGGGCCCCAACACCAGCTCCAGGGGCCAACCCGTTAGCGCCCGAACCATAGCTCCAGGGGCCTAACTTCCGGGGGTCCCAACCCCAGCTCCAGGGGCCCAACCCCTGGGGGCCCCAACACCACCTCCAGGGGTCCAACCCCTGAGCGCCCGAACCATAGCTCCAGGGGCCTAAACTCTGGGGGCCCCAACCCCAGCTCCAGGGGCCAAACCCCTGGAGGCCCCAACACCAGCTCCAGGGGCCAAACCCCTGAGAGCCCGAACCATAGCTCCCGGGGCCTAACCCCTGGGGCACCAACACCAGCTAAAAGGGCCCAACCCCTGGGGGACCCAACACAAGCTCCAGGGGCACAACCCCTGAGCGCCCGAACCATAGCTCCAGGGGACTAACCCCTGGGGGCCCCCACCATAGCTCCAAGGGCCCAACCCCTGAGTGCCCGAACCATAGCTCCAAGGGACAAACCCCCGGGGACCCCAACCCAAGCTCCAGGGGCCATACCCCTGGGGGCCCCAACACTAGCTCCAGGGGTCCAACCCCTGAGCGCTCGAACCATAGCTCCAGGGGCCTAACCCCTGGGGGCCCCAACACCGGCTCAAGGGCCCAACCCCTGAGCGCCCAAACAATACCTCCAGAGGCCTAACCCCTGGGGGACCCAACACCAGCTCCAGGGGCCCAACCCCTGAGCGCTCGAACCATAGCTACAGCGGCCTAACACCTGGGAGCCCCTACCACAGCTCCAAGAGCCCAAACCTGAGCGCCCGAACCATAGCTCCAGGGGCCTAACCCCTGGGGCCCCAATACCAGCTCCAGGGGTCGAACCCCTGAGCGCCCAAACCATAGCTCCAGTGGCCTAATCCCTGGGAGCCCAAACACCAGATCCAGGGGCCAAACCCCTGAGCGCCCGAACAATACCTAGAGGGGCCAAACTCCTGGGGGCCCCAACACCAGCTCCAGGGGCCCAACCCCTGAGCGCTCGAACCATAGCTACAGAGGCCTAACCCCTTGGGGCCCCCACCCCAGCTGCAAGTGCCCAAAACCTGAGCGCCCGAACCATAGCTCCAGGGGTCTAACCCCTGGGGGCCCCAACCCCAGGTCCAGCGGCCCAACCCCTGGGGGCCCCAACACCAGCTCCAGAGGCCCAACCCCTGATCGTCCGAACCATAGCTCCAGGGGCCTAATCCCTAGGGGCCCCAACCCCAGCTCCAGGGGTTCAGCCCCTGGGGGCCCCAACACCAGCTGCAGGAGCCCAACCCGTGAGCGCCCGAACCATAGCTAAAGGGGACTAACCCCTGGGGGCCACCACCATAGCTCCAAGGGCCCAACCCCTGAGTGTCCGAACCACAGCTTCAAGGGACAAACCCCCGGGGACCCCAACCCAAGCTCCAGGGGCCCAACCCCTGGGGGCCCCAACACCAGCTCCAGGGGTCCAACCCCTGAGCGCCCGAACCATAGCTCCAGGGGCCTAACCCCTGGGGGCCCCAACACCGGCTCGAAGGGCCCAACCCCTCAGCGCCCGAACAATACCTCCAGGGGCCCAACCCCTGGGGGCCCCAACACCAGCTCCAGGGGCCCAACCCCTGAGCGCCCGAACCATAGCTCCAGGGGCCTAAACCCTGGGGTCCCCAACCCCAGCTCCGGGGGACCAAACCCTGGGGACCCCAACACCAGCTGTAGGGGACCAACCCCTGAGCGCCCTAACCATAGATCCAGGGACCTAACCCCCGGGGGCCCCAACCCCAGCTCCAGGGGCCCAAACCCTGGGGGGCTCAACACCAGCTCCAGGGGTCCAACCCCTGAGCGCCCGAACCATAGCTCCAGGGGTCTAACCCCTGGGGGCCCCAACACCAGCTCCAGGGGCCCAAGCGCGGAGCACCCGAACAATACTTCCAGAGTCCTAAACCCTGGGGGCCCCAACACCAGCTCCAGGAGCCCAACCCCTGAGCGCTCGAACCATAGCTACAGGGGCCTAACCCCTGGGGGCCCCCACCCCAGCTCCAAGGGCCCAAAACCTGAACGCCCGAACCATAGCTCCAGGGGCCTAACCCCTGGGGCCCCAACACCAGCTCCACAGGTCGAACCCCTCAGCGCAAAAACCATAGCTCCAGGGGCCTAATCCCTCGGGGCCCCAACACCAGCTCCTAGGGCCCAACCTTTGAGCACCCGAACAATACCTCCAGGGGCCTAACCCATGGGGGCCCCAACACCAGCTCCAAGGGCCCAATCCCTGAGCGCCCGAACCATAGCGCCAGGGGCCTAACCCCCGGGGGCCCCAACACCAGCTCCAGGGGCCCAACCCCTGGGGGTCCCAACACAAGCTCCAGGGGCCCAACCCCTGAGCGCCCGAGCATAACTCCAGGGGCCTAACCCCCAGGGACCTCAACCCCAGCTCCAGCGGCCAAATCCCTGGGGGCCCCAACACCAGCTCCAGGAGCCCAACCCCTGGGGGTCCCAACGCCAGCTCCAGGGGCACAACCCCTGAGCGCCCGAACCATAGCTCCAGGGGCCTAACCCCTGGGGGCCCCAACCCCAGCTCCAGGGGCCCAACCCCTGGGGGCGCCAACACCAGCTCCAGGGGCCCATCCCCTGTGCGCCCGAACCATAGTTCCAGGGGCCTAACCCCTGTGGGCCCGAACACCAGCTCCAGGAGCCAAACCCCTGGGGGCCCCAACACCAGCTCCAGGGGCCCAACCCTTGAGCGCCCGAACTATACCTCCAGGGGCCTAACCCCTGGGGGCCTCCACCCTAGGTCCAAGGGCCCAACTCCCGAGCACCCGAACCATAGCTCCAGGGGCCTAACCCCTAGAGGCCCCCACCCCAGCTCCAAGGGCCCAACCCCTGAGCGCCCGAACCATAGCTCCAGGGGCCTAACCCCTGAGGGCCCCAACCCCAGCTCCAGGGGCCGAACCCCTGGGGGCCCCAACCCCAGCTCCAGAGGCCCAACCCCTGGGGCCCTCGACCCCAACTCCAGGGGCCCAAACCCTGAGCGCCCAAACCGTAGCTCCAGGGGCCTAACCCCTGAGGCCCCAAAACCAGCTCCAGGGTCCCAACCTCTGGGGCCCCAACACCAGCTCCAGAGGCCCAACCCCTGAGCGCCCGAACGATAGCTCCAGGGGCCCAACCCCTGAGCACCCGAACGATAGCTCCAGGGGCCCAACCCCTGAGCCCTGAACCATAGCTCAAATGGCCTAACCCCTGGGGCAACTACACCAGCTCCAGGGGCCCAACCCCTGGGGGCCCCAACACCAGCTCCAGGGGCAAAACCCCTGGGGGCCCCAACACCAGCTCCAGGGGCCCAACTTATGAACGCCCGAACCATAGCTCCAGGGGTTTAACCCCTACGGGCCCCAACCCCAGCTCCAGGGGCCCAACCCCTGCGAGGCCCACACCAACTCCAGGGACCCAACCCCTGAGCGCCCGAAACATAGCTCCAGGGGCCTAACCCTCGGGGCCCCAACCCCAGCTCCAAGGGCCCAACCCCTGGGGGCCCCAACACCAGCTCCAGGGGCCCAACCCCAGAGCGCCCGAACCATACCTCCAGAGGCCCAACCCCTGGGGGCACCAACACCAGCTCCAGGGGCCCAACCCCTGAGCGCCCGAACCATAGCTCCAGGGGCCTAATCTCAGGGACCCCAACACCAGCTCTAGGGGCCCAACCCCTGGGGCCCCAACACCAGCTCCAGGGGCCCAACCCCTGAGCGCCGCAACCATAGCTCCAGGGGACTAACCCCCGGGGGCCCCAACCCCAGCTCCAGGGGCCCATCCCCTGGGATCCCCAACACCAGCTCCAGGGGTCCAACCCCTGAGCGTCCGAACCATTGCTCCATGGGCCTAACCCCAGGGGGCCCCAACACCAGCTCCAGGGGCCGAACCCCTGAGGGCCCGAACAATACCGCCAGGGGCCTAACCCCTGGGGGCCCCACCACCAGCTCCAGGGGCCCAACCCCTGGGGGCGCCAACAATAGCTCCAGAGGCCCAACCCCTGAGCGCCCGAACCATAGCTCCAGGGGCCCAACCCCTGAGCGCCCGAACTATCGCTCCAGGGGCCTAACCCCTAGGGTCCCCAACCCCAGCTCCAGGGGCGTACCCCCTGGGGGCCCCAACACCAGCTCTAGGGGCCCCAACCCTGAGGGCCCGAACCATACCTCCAGGGGCCTAACCCCCGCGGTCCCCAACCCCGGCTCCAGGGCCCGAACCACTGGGGCCCTCGACCCCAGGTCCAAGGGCACAACCTCTGAGAGCCCGAACCATAGCTCCGGGGCCTAACCCCTGGGGCCCCAACACTAGTTCCAGGGGCCCAACCCCTGAGCGCCCGAAGCATAGCTCCAGGAGCCTAACCCCCGGGGCTCCAACCCCAGCTCCAGGGGCCTAACCCCTGGGAGCCCCACCACCAGCTCCAGGGGCCCAAACCCAGAGCGCCCAAACCATAGCTCCAGAGGCTCAACCCCTGGGGGCCCCAACACGAGCTCCAGGGGCCCAACCCCTGAGCGCACGAACTATAGCTCGAGGGGCCTAAAACCTGGGGCCCAAAATCCAGCTCCAGCCACCCAACCCCTGGGGCCCAACACCAGCTCCAAGGGCCCAACACCTGAGCGCCCGAACAATACCTCTAGGTGCCTAACTCCTGGGGGCCCCAACACCAGCTCCAGGGGCTCAATCCCTGAACGCCCGAACCATAGCTCCAGGGGCCTAACCCCCGGGGACCCCAACACCAGCTCCAGGGGCCCAACCCTGGGGAGCCCCTACACCAGCTCCACGAGCCCAAACCCTGTGGACCCAAACACCAGCTCCAGCAGCCAAACCCCAGAGCACCCGAACCATAGCTACAGGGGCCTAACCCCTGGGGACCCCCACCCCAGCTCCAAGGGCCCAAAACCTCAGAGCCCAAACCATAGCTCCATGGGCCTTACCCCTGTGGCCCCAACACCAGCTCCAGGTCCCCAACCCCTGGGGGCCCCAACACCACCTCCAGGGGCCCAACCCCTGAGCGCCCGAACCATAGCTCCAGGGGCCTAAACCCCGGGGGCCCCAACCCCAGCTCCAGGGGCCCAACCCCAGGGGGCCCCAACACCAGCTCCAGGGGCCCAACCCTTGAGCGCCCGAACAGTAGCTCCAGGGGCCTAACCCCTAGAAGCCGCAACCCAAACACCAGGGGCCAACCCCTGGGGGCCCCAACCCTAGCTCCAGGGGCCTGACCCCTAGGGCCCTCCACCCCAGCTCCAAGGGCACAACCCTAAAAGCCCGAACCATAGCTCCATGGGCCTAACCCCTGGGGCCCAAACACCAGCTCCAGGTGCCCAACCCCTGGGGGCCCCACCACCAGCTCCAGGGACCCAACCCCAGAGCACCCGAACCATAGGTTAATGCACAGGGTAATGCACAGAGCACAGCTGAATGCCCGAACCGTAGCTCCAGGAGCCTAACCCCTGGGGCCCAACACCAGCTCCAGAGGCCCAACCCCTGGGGGCCCCAACACCAGCTCCAGGGGCCCAACTCCTGAGCGACCGAACCCTAGCACCAGGGGCCTAACCTCTGTGGGCCCCAACACCAGCTCGAAGGGCCCAACCCCTGAGCGCCCGAAAAATACCTTCCAGGGCCTAACCCCTGGGGTCCCCAACACCAGCTCCAGGGGCCCAACCCCTGAGAGCCCGAACAATACCTCCAGTGGTATAACCCCTGGGGGCCTCAACACCAGCTCCAGGGGCCCAACCCTTGAGCGCTCGAACCATAGCTACAGGGGCCTAACCCCTGGAGACCCCCAACCCAGCTCCAAGGGCCCAAAACCTCAGGGCCCAAACAATAGCTCCAGGGGCCTAACCCCTTTTGCCCCAACACCAGCTCCAGGTGCCCAACCCCTGGGGGCCCTAACACCAGCTCCAGGGGCCCAACCCTTGAGCGCCCGAAACATAGCTCCAGGAGCCTAAACCCTGGGGGCCCCAACCACAGCTCCAGGGGCACCACCCCTAGAGGCCCCAACACCAGTTCCAGGGGTCCAACCCCTGAGCGCCCGAACCATAGCTCCAGGGATCTAACCCCTGGAGACCCCAACCCCAGCTCCAGGGGCCCAACCCCTGGGGCCCTCGACCCCAGATCCAGGGGCCCAAACCCTGAGCGCCAGAACCTTAGCTCCAGGGGCCCAACCCTTGAGTGCCCGAACCATAGCTCTAGGGGACTAACCCCTGGGGACCCCAACACCAGCTCCAGGGGCCCAACCCCTGAGCGCCCGAACCATAGCTTCAGAGGCCTAACCCCTAGGGGCCCCAACCCCAGCTCCAGGGCCCAACCCCTGGGGGCCCCAACACCAGCTCCAGAGGCCCAACTCCTGAGCGCCCGAACCATAGCTCCAGGGGCCTAACCCCTGTGGGCCCCAACACCAGCTCCAAGAGCCCAACCCCTGAGCGCCCGAACAATACCTTCAGAGGCCTAAACCCTGGGGGCCCCAACACCAGCTCTAGGGGCCCAACCCTTGAGCGCCCGAACCATAGCTCCAGGTGCCTAACCCTTGGGGGCCCCCACCCCAGCTCCAAGGGCCCAACCCCTGAGAACCCGAACCATAGCTCCATGGGCCTAACCCCCGGGGGCCCCAACACCAGCTCCAGGGGCCGAACCCCTGGGGGCACCAACAATAGCTCCAGAGGCCCAACCCCTGAGCGCCCGAACCATAGCTCCAGCGGCCCAACCCCTGACCGCCCGAACTATCACTCCAGGGGCCTAACCCCTAGGGTCCCCAACCCCAGCTCCAGGGGCGTACCCCCTGGGGGCCCCAACACCAGCTCCAGGGGCCCCAACCCTGAGGGCCCGAACCATACCTCCAGGGGCCTAACCCCCGGGGCCCCAACACTAGTTCCAGGGGCCCAACCCCTGAGCGCTTGAACCATAGCTCCAGGGGCCTAACCCCCGGGGCTCCAACCCCAGCTCCAGGGTCCTAACCCCTGGGAGCACCACCACCAGCTCCAGGGGCCCAACCCCAGAGCGTCCAAACCATAGCTCCAGAGGCCCAACCCCTGGGGGCCCCAACACGAGCTCCAGGGGCCCAACCCCTGAGCGCACGAACTATAGCTCGCGGGGCCTAAAACCTGGGGCCCCAAATCCAGCTCCAGCGACCCAACCCCTGGGTCCCAACACCAGCTCCAAGGGCCCAACACCTGAGCGCCCGAACAATAACTCTAGGTGCCTAACTCCTGGGGGCCCCAACAGCAGCTCCAGGGGCTCAGTCCCTGAGAGCCCGAACAATAGCTCCAGGGGCCTATCCCCCGGGGACCCCAACCCCAGCTCCAGGGGCCGAACCCCTGTGGGCCCGAACACCAGCTCCAGGAGCCAAACCCCTGGGGGCCCCAACACCAGCTCCAGGGGCCCAACCCTTGAGCGCCCGAACTATAGCTCCAGGGGCCTAACCCCTGGGGGCCTCCACCCTAGGTCCAAGGGCCCAACTCCCGAGCACCCGAACCATAGCTCCAGGGGCCTAACCCCCGGGGACCCAAAACCCAGGTCCAGGGGCCCAATCCCTGGGGGCCCCAACACCAACTCCAGGGGTCCAACCCCTCAGCGCCCGAACAATAGCTCCAGGGGCCTAACCCCTGGGGCCGCAACTCCAGCTCCAGGGACCCAACCCCTGAGAGCTCGAACCATAGCTACAGGGGCCTAACCCCTGGGGGCCCCCACCCCAGCTCCAAGGGCCCAAAACCTGAGCGTCCGAACCATAGCTCCAGGGGCCTAACCCCTGGGGGCCCCAACCCCAGCTCCAGGGGCTCAACCCCTGAGAGCTCGAATCATAGCTACAGGGGCCTAACCCCCGGGGGCCCCCACCCCAGCTCCAATGGCCCAAAACCTGAGCGCTCGAACCATAGCTCCAGGGGCCTAACCCCTGGGTGACCCCACCCCAGCTCCAGGGGCCCAAACCCTGAGCGCCCGAACCATAGCTCCAGGGGCCTAACCACCGGGGGCCCCAACCCCAGCTCCAGGGGCCCAACCCCTGGGGGCCCCAACACTAGCTCCAGGGGCCCAACCCCTGAGCGCCCGAACCATAGCTCCAGGGGCCCATACTCTGAGCGCCCGAACCATAGCTCCAGGGGCCTAACCCCTGGGGCCCGAACACCAGCTCCAGGGGCCCAACCTCTGGGGGCCAAACACCAGCTCCAGGGGGCCAACCCCTGAGCGCCCGAACCATAGCTCCAGGGGCCTAACCCCTAGGGGCCCCAACCCCAGCTCCAGGGGCCCAAACCCTGGGGGCCCCAACACCAGCTCCAGGGGCCCAACCCGTGAGCGCCCGAACCATAGCTCCAGGGGCCTAACCCCAGGTGGCCCCAACCCCAGCTCCAGGGGTCCAAACCCTGGGGCCCTCGATCCCAGCTCCAGATGCCCAACCCTTGAGCGCCCGAACCATAGCTCCAGGGGCCGAACCCCTAGGGGCCCCAACCCCAGCTCCAGGGGCCCAACCCCAGAGCGCCCAAACCATAGCTCCAGGGGCCCAATCCCTGGGGGCCCCAACACCAGCTCCAGGTGCCTAACCCCTGAGTTCCCGAACCATAGCTTCAGGGGCCTGATCCCTGGGGACCCCAACACCAGAACTGGGGGCCCAACACCTGAGTGCCCGAACAATACCTCCAGGTGACTAACCCCTGGGGGCCCCTACACCAGCTCCAGGGGCCCAACCCCTAAATACCCGAACCATAGCTCCAGGGGCTCAACCCCTGAGCGCCCGAATCATAGCTCCAGGGGCCCAACACCTGAGCGCCTGAACCATAGCTGAAATGGCCTAACCCCTGGGGCGCAACACCAGCTCCAGGGCTCAACCCCTGAGCGCCCGAACCATAGCTCCAGGGGCCCAACCCCTGACGGCCTCAACACCAGTTCCAGCGGCCCAACCCCTGAGCACCAGAACCATAGCTCCAGGGGCCTAACCCCCGGGAGCCCCAACCCCAGCTCTAGGGGCCCAACCCCTGAGCGCCCGAACCATAGCTCCAGGGGCCCAACCCCTGACGGCCTCAACACCAGTTCCAGCGGCCCAACCCCTGAGCACCAGAACCATAGCTCCAGGGGTCTAACCCCTGAGGGCCCCTACCCCAGCACCAAGGGAACAACCCCTGAGCGCCCGAACCATAGCTCCAGGGGCCTAACCCCTGGGGGTCCCAACCCCAGCTCCAGGGGCCCAACCCCTGGGGGCCCCAACACCAGCTCCAGGGGCCCAGCCCCAGAGCGCCCGAACCATGACTCCAGGGGACCAACCCCTGGGGGCCCGAACACCAGCTCCAGGGGCCCAACCCAGAGCGCCCGAACCATAGCTCCAGGGGCCTAACCCCAGGGGCCCTAACACCAGCTCCAGGAGCCCGACCCCTGGGAGCCACAACACCAATTCCAGGGGCCCAACTCCTGAGCGCCCGAAACATAGCTCCAGGGGCCTAACCCCTGTGGGCTCCAACCCCAGTTCCAAGGTCCCAACCCCTGATCGCCCGAACAATACCTTCGGGGGCCTATCCCCTGGGGGCCCCAACACCAGCTCCAGGGGACGAACCCTTGAGCGCCGGAACCATAGATCCAGGGGCCTAACCCCCGGGGGCCCCAACCCCAGCTCCAGGGGCCCAACCCCTGAGAGCCTGAACCATAGCTCCAGGGGCCTAACCCCTGGGGCCCCAACACCAGCTCCAGGGGCCCAACCCCTGGGGGCCCCAACACCAGCTCCAGGGGCCCAACAATTGAGCGCCCGAGCCAGAGCTCCAGGGGCCTAACCCCTGTGGGCCCCAACACCAGCTCCAACGGCCCAACCCCTGAGCGTCTGAACCATAGCTCCAGGGACCTAACCCCTGGGGCTCCAACACCAGGTCCAGGGGCCCAACCCCTAGGGGCCCCAACACCAGCTCCAGGGGCCCAACCCCTGAGCGCCCGAACCAAAGCTCCAGGGGCCTAACCCTTGGAGGCCCCCACCCAAGCTCCAAGGGCCCAACCCCTGTGCGCCCGAACCATAGAGCCAGGGGCCTAACCCCTGGGGCCCCAACACCAGATCCAGGGGCCCAACCTCTGGGAGCCCCAATACCAGCTCCAGGGGCCTAACCCCTGAGTGCCCGAACCATAGCTCTAGGGGCCTGATCCCTGGGGACCCCAACACCAGCTCCAGGGGCCCAACAACTGAGCGCCCGAACAATACCTCCAGGTGCCTAACCCCTGGTGGCCCCAACACAACCTCCAGGGGCCCAACCCCTGAGCGCCCGAACCATAGCTCCGCGGCCTAACCCCTGGGGTCCCAACACCAGCTCCAGGGGCCCAACCCCTGAGCGCCCGAAATATAGCTCTAGGGGCCTAACCCCCGGGGCCCCAACCCCAGCTCCAGGGTCCCAACCCCTGGGGTCCCCAACACCAGCTCCAGGGGCCCAACCCCAGAGCGCCTGAACCATAGCTCCAGGGGCCCAACCCCTGGGGGCCCCAACACCAGCTCCAGGGGCCCAACCCCTGAGCACCCGAACCATAGCGCCAAGGGCCTAACCCCTGGGGCCCCAACACCAGCTCCAGGGGCCCAACCCCTGGGGCCCCAACACCAGCTCCAGGGGCCCAACCCCTGGGGCCCCAACACCAGCTCCAGGGGCCCAACCCCTGAGCGCCCGAACCATAGCTCCAGGGGCCCAACAACTGAGTGCCCGAACCATAGCTCCAGGGGCACAACCCCTGAGCGCCTGAACCATAGCTCAACTGGCCTAACCCCTGGGGCCCCAACACCAGCTCCAGGGGCCCAACCCCTGGGGGCTCCAACACCAGCTCCAGGGGCCCAAACCCTGAGCGATCGAACCATAGCTCCAGGGGCCTAACCTCTAGGGGTCCCAACCCCAGCTCCAGGGGCCCAACCCCTGGGGGCCCCAACACCAGCTCCAGGGGCCCAACCCCTGAGCATCCGAACCATAGCTCCAGGGGCCTAATCCCCGGCGGCCCCAACCGCAGCTCCAGAGGCCCAACCCCTGGGGCCCTCGACCCCAGCTCCATGGGCCGAACCCCTGGGGGCCCCAACACTAGCTCCAGGGGTCCAACCCCTGAGTGCCCGAACCATAGCTCCAGGGGACTAACCCCTGGGGGCCCCAACACCAGCTCCAGGGGCCCAACCCCTGAGCGCCCGAACCATACCTCCAGGGGCCCAACCCCTGACGGCCCCAACA
This sequence comes from Gopherus flavomarginatus, assembly GCF_025201925.1. Classification (NCBI taxonomy): domain Eukaryota; kingdom Metazoa; phylum Chordata; order Testudines; family Testudinidae; genus Gopherus; species Gopherus flavomarginatus. The sequence continues at coordinate 10,747 of NW_026114725.1, read as the reverse complement.
CCAGCTCCAGGGGCCCAACCTCTGAGTGCCCGAACCATAGCTCCAGAGGCCTAAGCCCTGGGGCCCCAACACCAGCTCCAGGGGCCCAGCCCCTGGGGGCCCCAACACCAGCTCCAGGGGCCCAACCCCTGAGCGCCTGAACCATAGCTCCAGGGGCCTAACCCCTAGAGGCCCCCACCCCAGCTCCAAGGGCCCAACCCCTGAGCGCCCGAACCATAGCTCCAGGGGCCTAACCCCTGAGGGCCCCAACCCCAGCTCCAGGGGCCGAACCCCTGGGGGCCCCAACTCCAGCTCCAGAGGCCCAACCCCTGGGGCCCTCGACCCCAACTCCAGGGGCCCAAACCCTGAGCGCCCGAACCGTAGCTCCAGGGGCCTAACCCCTGAGGCCCCAAAACCAGCTCCAGGGTCCCAACCTCTGGGGCCCCAACACCAGCTCCAGAGGCCCAACCCCTGAGCGCCCGAACGATAGCTCCAGGGGCCCAACCCCTGAGCACCCGAACGATAGCTCCAGGGGCCCAACCCCTGAGCCCTGAACCATAGCTCAAATGGCCTAACCCCTGGGGCAACTACACCAGCTCCAGGGGCCCAACCCCTGGGGGCCCCAACACCAGCTCCAGGGGCAAAACCCCTGGGGGCCCCAACACCAGCTCCAGGGGCCCAACTTATGAACGCCCGAACCATAGCTCCAGGGGTTTAACCCCTACGGGCCCCAACCCCAGCTCCAGGGGCCCAACCCCTGCGAGGCCCACACCAACTCCAGGGACCCAACCCCTGAGCGCCCGAAACATAGCTCCAGGGGCCTAACCCTCGGGGCCCCAACCCCAGCTCCAGGGGCCCAACCCCTGGGGGCCCCAACACCAGCTCCAGGGGCCCAACCCCAGAGCGCCCGAACCATACCTCCAGGGGCCCAACCCCTGGGGGCACCAACACCAGCTCCAGGGGCCCAACCCCTGAGCGCCCGAACCATAGCTCCAGGGGCCTAATCTCAGGGACCCCAACACCAGCTCTAGGGGCCCAACCCCTGGGGCCCCAACACCAGCTCCAGGGGCCCAACCCCTGAGCGCCGCAACCATAGCTCCAGGGGACTAACCCCCGGGGGCCCCAACCCCAGCTCCAGGGGCCCATCCCCTGGGATCCCCAACACCAGCTCCAGGGGTCCAACCCCTGAGCGTCCGAACCATTGCTCCATGGGCCTAACCCCAGGGGGCCCCAACACCAGCTCCAGGGGCCCAACTCCTGAGCGACCGAACCCTAGCACCAGGGGCCTAACCTCTGTGGGCCCCAACACCAGCTCGAAGGGCCCAACCCCTGAGCGCCCGAAAAATACCTTCCAGGGCCTAACCCCTGGGGTCCCCAACACCAGCTCCAGGGGCCCAACCCCTGAGAGCCCGAACAATACCTCCAGTGGTATAACCCCTGGGGGCCTCAACACCAGCTCCAGGGGCCCAACCCTTGAGCGCTCGAACCATAGCTACAGGGGCCTAACCCCTGGAGACCCCCAACCCAGCTCCAAGGGCCCAAAACCTCAGGGCCCAAACAATAGCTCCAGGGGCCTAACCCCTTTTGCCCAAACACCAGCTCCAGGTGCCCAACCCCTGGGGGCCCTAACACCAGCTCCAGGGGCCCAACCCTTGAGCGCCCGAAACATAGCTCCAGGAGCCTAAACCCTGGGGGCCCCAACCACAGCTGCAGGGGCACCACCCCTAGAGGCCCCAACACCAGTTCCAGGGGTCCAACCCCTGAGCGCCCGAACCATAGCTCCAGGGATCTAACCCCTGGAGACCCCAACCCCAGCTCCAGGGGCCCAACCCCTGGGGCCCTCGACCCCAGATCCAGGGGCCCAAACCCTGAGCGCCAGAACCTTAGCTCCAGGGGCCCAACCCTTGAGTGCCCGAACCATAGCTCTAGGGGACTAACCCCTGGGGACCCCAACACCAGCTCCAGGGGCCCAACCCCTGAGCGCCCGAACCATAGCTTCAGAGGCCTAACCCCTAGGGGCCCCAACCCCAGCTCCAGGGGCGCAACCCCTGGGGGCCCCAACACCAGCTCCAGAGGCCCAACTCCTGAGCGCCCGAACCATAGCTCCAGGGGCCTAACCCCTGTGGGCCCCAACACCAGCTCCAAGAGCCCAACCCCTGAGCGCCCAAACAATACCTTCAGAGGCCTAAACCCTGGGGGCCCCAACACCAGCTCCAGGGGCCCAACCCTTGAGCGCCCGAACCATAGCTCCAGGGGCCTAACCCTTGGGGGCCCCCACCCCAGCTCCAAGGGCCCAACCCCTGAGCGCCCGAACCATAGCTCCATGGGCCTAACCCCCGGGGGCCCCAACACCAGCTCCAGGGGCCGAACCCCTGGGGGCACCAACAATAGCTCCAGAGGCCCAACCCCTGAGCGCCCCGAACCATAGCTCCAGCGGCCCAACCCCTGACCGCCCGAACTATCACTCCAGGGGCCTAACCCCTAGGGTCCCCAACCCCAGCTCCAGGGGCGTACCCCCTGGGGGCCCCAACACCAGCTCCAGGGGCCCAAACCCTGAGGGCCCGAACCATACCTCCAGGGGCCTAACCCCCGGGGCCCCAACACTAGTTCCAGGGGCCCAATCCCTGAGCGCCCCAACCATAGCTCCAGGGGCCTAACCCCCGGGGCTCCAACCCCAGCTCCAGGGTCCTAACCCCTGGGAGCACCACCACCAGCTCCAGGGGCCCAACCCCAGAGCGTCCAAACCATAGCTCCAGAGGCCCAACCCCTGGGGGCCCCAACACGAGCTCCAGGGGCCCAACCCCTGAGCGCACGAACTATAGCTCGCGGGGCCTAAAACCTGGGGCCCCAAATCCAGCTCCAGCGACCCAACCCCTGGGTCCCAACACCAGCTCCAAGGGCCCAACACCTGAGCGCCCGAACAATAACTCTAGGTGCCTAACTCCTGGGGGCCCCAACAGCAGCTCCAGGGGCTCAATCCCTGAGAGCCCGAACAATAGCTCCAGGGGCCTAACCCCCGGGTGCCCCAACCCCAGCTCCAGGGGCCCAAACCCTCGGGGCCCCAACACCAGCTCCAGGGGACCAACCCCTGAGCGCCCGAACCATAGCTCCAGGGGCCTAACCCCCGGGGACCCCAACACCAGCTCCAGGGGCCCAACCCTTGGGGGCCCCTACACCAGCTCCACGAGCCCAAACCCTGTGGACCCAAACACCAGCTCCAGCAGCCAAACCCCAGAGCGCCCTAACCATAGCTACAGGGGCCTAACCCCTGGGGACCCCCACCCCAGCTCCAAGGGCCCAAAACCTCAGAGCCCAAACCATAGCTCCAGGGGCCTAACCCCTGTGGCCCCAACACCAGCTCCAGGTCCCCAACCCCTGGGGGCCCCAACACCAGCCCAGGGGCCCAACCCCTGAGCTCCCGAACCATAGCTCCAGGGGCCTAAACCCCGGGGGCCCCAACCCCAGCTCCAGGGGCCCAACCCCTGGGGGCGCCAACAATAGCTCCAGGGGCCCAACCCCTGAGCGCCCAAACCATACCTCCAGGGGCCCAACCCCTGAGCGCCCGAACCATCGCTCCAGAGGCCTAACCCCTAGGGGCCCCAACCCCACCTCCAGGGGCGTACCCCCTGGGGGCCCGAACACCAGCTCCAGGGGCCCAAACCCTGAGGGCCAGAACCATATCTCCAGGGGCCTAACCCCCGGGGGCCCCAACACCGGCTCAACGGCCCGAACCCCTGGGGCCCTCGACCCCAGCTCCAAGGGCACAACCCCTGAGAGCCCGAACCATAGCTCCAGGGCCCAACCCCTGGGGCGCCAACACCAGTTCCAGAGGCCCAACCCCTGAGCGCCCGAACCATACTTCCAGGGTCCCAACCCCCGGGGCTCCAACCCCAGCTCCAGTGGCCCAACCAGTGGGGGCCCCACCAACAGCTCCAGGGGCCCAATCCCAGAGCGCCCGAACCATAGCTCCAGAGGCCCAACCCCTGGGGGCCCTAACACGAGCTCCAGGGGCCCAAACCCTGAGCGCACGAACCATAGCTCGAGGGGCCTAAAACCTGGGACCCCAAATCCAGCTCCAGGGGCTCAACCCCTGGGGCCCCAAAATCAGCTCCAGGGGCCCAACCCCTGAGTGCCCGAACCATGACTCCAGGGGCCTAATCCCTGGGGCCCAACACCAGTTCCAGGGGCCAAACACCTGAGCGCCCGAACAATACCTCTAGGTGCCTAACCCCTGGGGGTCCCAACACCAGCTCCAGGGGCCCAATCCCTGAGCGCCCGAACCATAGCTCCAGGGGCCTAACCCCCGGGGGCCCCAACCCCAGCTCCAGGGGCCCAACCCTTGGGGGCCCCAACAAGAGCTCCACGAGCCCAACCCCTGTGGGCCACAACACCAGCTCCAGCAGCCAAACCCCAGAGCGTCCGAACCATAGCTTCAGGGGTCCAACCCCTGGGGGCCCCAACACGAGTTCCAGGGGCCCAACCCCTGAGCGCCCGAACCATAGCTCCAGGGGCCTAATCCCTGGGGCCCCAACACCAGCTCCAGGGGCCCAACCCCTGAGCGCCCGAACCATAGCTCCAGGGGCCTAATCCCTGGGGCCCCAACACCAGCTCCAGGGGCCCAACTCCTGAGCGATCGAACCCTAGCACCAGGGGCCTAACCTCTGTGGGCCCCAACACCAGCTCGAAGGACCCAACCCCTGAGCGCCCGAAAAATACCTTCCAGGGCCTAACCCCTGGGGTCCCCAACACCAGCTTCAGGGGCCCAACCCCTGAGAGCCCGAACAATACCTCCAGTGCTCTAACCCCTGGGGGCCTCAACACCAGCTCCAGAGGCCCAACCCTTGAGCGCTCGAACCATAGCTACAGGGGCCTAACCCCTGGTGACCCCCAACCCAGCTCCAAGGGCCCAAAACCTCAGCGCCCAAACCATAGCTCCAGGGGCCTAACCCCTTTGGCCCCAACACCAGCTCCAGGTGCCCAACCCCTGGGGACCCCAACACCAGCTCCAGGGGCCCAACCCCTGAGCGCCCGAAACATAGCTCCAGGAGCCTAAACCCTGGGGGCCCCAACCACAGCTCCAGGGGCACCACCCCTAGAGGCCCCAACACCAGCTCCAGGGGCCCAACCCCTGAGCGCCCGAACCATAGATCCAGGGGCCTAACCCCCGGGGGCCCCAACCCCAGCTCCAGGGGCCCAACCCCTGGGGGCTCCAACACTGTTCCAGGGTCCAACCCCTGAGCGCCCGAACCATAGCTCCAGGGGCCTAACCCCTGGAGACCCCAACCCCAGCTCCAGGGGCCCAAACCCTGAGCGCCAGAACCTTAGCTCCAGGGGCCCAACCCTTGAGTACCCGAACCATAGCTCCAGGGGCCTAACCCCTGGGGACCCCAACACCAGCTCCAGGGGCCCAACCCCTGAGTGCCCGAACCATAGCTTCAGAGGCCTAACCCCTACGGGCCCCAACCCCAGCTCTAGGTGCCCAACCCCTGGGGGCCACAACACCAACTCCAGCTGCCCAACCCCTGAGAGCCCGAACCATAGCTCCAGGGGCCTAACCCTCGGGGGTTCCAACCCCAGCTCCAGGGGCCCAACCCCTGGGGCCCTCGACCCCAGCTCCAGAGCCCCAAGCAAAGAGGGCCAAAACCATAGCTCCAGAGGCCCAACCCCTGAGCGCCCGAACCATAGCTCTAGGGGCCTAACCCCTGGGGCCCCAACACCAGCTCCAGGAGCCCAACCCTTGGGGACCACAACACCAGCTCCAGGGGCCCAACCCCTGAGCGCCCGAATCATAGTTCCAGGGGCCTAAGCCCCGGGAGCCCCAACCCCAGATCCAGGGGCCTAACCCCTGGGGGCCCCAACACCAGCTCCAGGGGCCCAACCCCTGAGCGCCCGAACCATAGCTCCAGGGGCCTAACCCCCGGGGACCCAAACCCCAGCTCCAGGGGCCCAACCCCTGGGGGCCCCAACATCAGCTCCAGCAGCCCGACCCCTGGAGGCCTCAACAGCAGCTCCAGGAGCCCAACCCCAGAGCGCCCGAACCATAGCTAAAGGGGCCAACCCCTGGTGGCCCCTACACCAACTCCAGGGAACCAACTCCTGAGCGCCCGAACCATAGCTCCAGGGTCCTAACCACTGGGGCCCCAACACTAGCTCCAGGGTCCCAACACCTGGGGAACCAACACCAGCTCCAGGGGCCCAACCCTTGGGGACCACAACACCAGCTCCAGGGGCCCAACCCCTGAGCGCCCGAATCATAGTTCCAGGGGCCTAAGCCCCGGGAGCCCCAACCCCAGATCCAGGGGCCTAACCCCTGGGGGCCCAACACCAGCTCCAGGGGCCCAACCCCTGAGCGCCCGAACCATAGCTCCAGGGGCCCAACCCCTGAGCGCCCGAACCATCGCTCCAGGGGCCCAACCTCTGAGCGCCCGAACCATAGCTCCAGGGGCCTAACCCCTGGGGGCCCCCACCCCAGCTCCAAGGGCCCAAAACCTCAGAGCCCAAACCATAGCTCCAGGGGTCTAACCCCTGTGGCCCCAACACCAGCTCCAGGTCCCCAACCCCTGGGGGCGCCAACACCAGCCCAGGGGCCCAACCCCTGAGCTCCAGAACCATAGCTCCAGGGGCCTAAACCCCGGGGGCCCCAACCCCAGCTCCAGGGGCCCAACCCCTGGGGGCGCCAACAATAGCTCCAGGGGGCCCAACCCCTGAGCGCCCAAACCATAGCTCCAGGGGCCCAACCCCTGAGCGCCCGAACCATCGCTCCAGGGGCCTAACCCCTAGGGGCCCCAACCCCAGCTCCAGGGGCGTACCCCCTGGGGGCCCGAACACCAGCTCCAGACGCCCAAACCCTGAGGGCCAGAACCATATCTCCAGGGGCCTAACCCCCGGGGGCCCCAACACCGGCTCAACGGCCCGAACCCCTGGGGCCCTCGACCCCAGCTCCAAGGGCACAACCCCTGAGAGCCCGAACCATAGCTCCGGGGCCCAACCCCTGGGGCGCCAACACCAGTTCCAGAGGCCCAACCCCTGAGCGCCCGAACCATACTTCCAGGGTCCTAACCCCCGGGGCTCCAACCCCAGCTCCAGGGGCCCAACCAGTGGGGGCCCCACCAACAGCTCCAGGGGCCCAATCCCAGAGCGCCCGAACCATAGCTCCAGAGGCCCAACCCCTGGGGGCCCTAACACGAGCTCCAGGGGCCCAAACCCTGAGCGCACGAACCATAGCTCGAGGGGCCTAAAACCTGGGACCCCAAATCCAGCTCCAGGGGCTCAACCCCTGGGGCCCCAAAATCAGCTCCAGGGGCCCAACCCCTGAGTGCCCGAACCATGACTCCAGGGGCCTAATCCCTGGGGCCCAACACCAGTTCCAGGGGCCCAACACCTGAGCGCCCGAACAATACCTCTAGGTGCCTAACCCCTGGGGGTCCCAACACCAGCTCCAGGGGCCCAATCCCTGAGCGCCCGAACCATAGCTCCAGGGGCCTAACCCCCGGGGGCCCCAACCCCAGCTCCAGGGGCCCAACCCTTCGGGGCCCCAACACCAGCTCCAGGGAACCAACCCCTGAGCGCCCGAACCATAGCTCCAGGGGCCTAACCCCCGGGGACTCCAACACCAGCTCCAGGGGCCCAACCCTTGGGGGCCCCAACAAGAGCTCCACGAGCCCAACCCCTGTGGGCCACAACACCAGCTCCAGCAGCCAAACCCCAGAGCGTCCGAACCATAGCTTCAGGGGTCCAACCCCTGGGGGCCCCAACACGAGTTCCAGGGGCCCAACCCCTGAGCGCCCGAACCATAGCTCCAGGGGCCTAATCCCTGGGGCCCCAACACCAGCTCCAGGGGCCCAACCCCTGAGCGCCCGAACCATAGCTCCAGGGGCCTAACCCCTGGGGCCCCAACACCAGCTCCAGGGGCCCAACTCCTGAGCGATCGAACCCTAGCACCAGGGGCCTAACCTCTGTGGGCCCCAACACCAGCTCGAAGGACCCAACCCCTGAGCGCCCGAAAAATACCTTCCAGGGCCTAACCCCTGGGGTCCCCAACACCAGCTCCAGGGGCCCAACCCCTGAGAGCCCGAACAATACCTCCAGTGCTCTAACCCCAGGGGGCCTCAACACCAGCTCCAGAGGCCCAACCCTTGAGCGCTCGAACCATAGCTACAGGGGCCTAACCCCTGGTGACCCCCAACCCAGCTCCAAGGGCCCAAAACCTCAGCGCCCAAACCATAGCTCCAGGGGCCTAACCCCTTTGGCCCCAACACCAGCTCCAGGTGCCCAACCCCTGGGGACCCCAACACCAGCTCCAGGGGCCCAACCCCTGAGCGCCCGAAACATAGCTCCAGGAGCCTAAACCCTGGGGGCCCCAACCACAGCTCCAGGGGCACCACCCCTAGGGGCCCCAACACCAGCTCCAGGGGCCCAACCCCTGAGCGCCCGAACCATAGATCCAGGGGCCTAACCCCCGGGGGCCCCAACCCCAGCTCCAGGGGCCCAACCCCTGGGGGCTCCAACACTGTTCCAGGGGTCCAACCCCTGAGCGCCCGAACCATAGCTCCAGGGGCCTAACCCCTGGAGACCCCAACCCCAGCTCCAGGGGCCCAAACCCTGAGCGCCAGAACCTTAGCTCCAGGGGCCCAACCCTTGAGTACCCGAACCATAGCTCCAGGGGCCTAACCCCTGGGGACCCCAACACCAGCTCCAGGGGCCCAACCCCTGAGCGCCCGAACCATAGCTTCAGAGGCCTAACCCCTACGGGCCCCAACCCCAGCTCTAGGTGCCCAACCCCTGTGGGCCACAACACCAACTCCAGGGGCCCAACCCCTGAGAGCCCGAACCATAGCTCCAGGGGCCTAACCTTCGGGGGTTCCAACCCCAGCTCCAGGGGCCCAACCCCTGGGGCCCCGACCCCAGCTCCAGAGCCCCAAGCAAAGAGGGCCCGAACCATAGCTCCAGAGGCCCAACCCCTGAGCGCCCGAACCATAACTCCAGGGGCCCAACCCCTGAGCGCCGGAGCCATAGCTCCATGGGCCTAACCCCCGGGGGCCCCAACCCCCGCTCCAGGGGCCCAACACCTCGGGGCCCCAACAGCAGGTCCAGGGGCCCAACCCCTGAGCGCCCGAACCATAGCTCCAGGGGCCTAACCCCCGGGGACCCAAACCCCACCTCCAGGGGCCCAACCCCTGGGGGCCCCAACATCAGCTCCAGCAGCCCGACCCCTGGAGGCCCCAACAGCAGCTCCAGGAGCCCAACCCCAGAGCGCCCGAACCATAGCTAAAGGGGCCAACCCCTGGTGGCCCCTACACCAACTCCAGGGAACCAACTCCTGAGCGCCCGAACCATAGATCCAGGGGCCTAACCCCCGGGGGCCCCAACCCCAGCTCCAGGGGCCCAACCCCTGGGGGCTCCAACACTGTTCCAGGGGTCCAACCCCTGAGCGCCCGAACCATAGCTCCAGGGGCCTAACCCCTGAAGACCCCAACCCCAGCTCCAGGGGCCCAAACCCTGAGCGCCCGAAACATTGCTCCAGGGGCCCAACCCCTGAGTACCCGAACCATAGCTCCAGGGGCCTAACCCCTGGGGACCCCAACACCAGCTCCAGGGGCCCAACCCCTGAGCGCCCGAACCATAGCTTCAGAGGCCTAACCCCTACGGGCCCCAACCCCAGCTCTAGGTGCCCAACCCCTGGGGGCCACAACACCAACTCCAGGGGCCCAACCTCTGAGAGCCCGAACCATAGCTCCAGGGGCCTAACCTTCGGGGGTTCCAACCCCAGCTCCAGGGGACCAACCACTGGGGCTCCCGACCCCAGCTCCAGAGCCCCAAGCAAAGAGGGCCCGAACCATAGCTCCAGAGGCCCAACCCCTGAGAGCACGAACCATAGCTCTAGGGGCCTAACCCCTGGGGCCCCAACACCAGCTCCAGGGGCCCAACCCTTGGGGACCACAACACCAGCTCCAGGGGCCCAACCCCTGAGCGCCCCGAATCATAGTTCCAGGGGCCTAAGCCCCGGGAGCCCCAACCCCAGATCCAGGGGCCTAACCCCTGGGGGCCCCAACACCAGCTCCAGGGGCCCAACCCCTGAGCACCCTAACCATAGCTCCAGGGGCCTAACCCCCGGGGGCCCCAACCCCAGCTCCAGGGGCCCAACCCCTGGGGCCCTCGACCCCACCTCCAGGGGCCCAACCCCTGAGCGCCCGAACCATAGCTCCAGGGGCCCAACCCCTGAGCGTCGAGCCATAGCTCCAGGGGCCTAACCCCCGGGGGCCCCAACCCCCGCTCCAGGGGCCCAACCCCTGGGGGCCCCAACACCAGCTCCAGGGGCCCAACCCCTGAGCGCCCGAACCATAGCTCCAGGGGCCTAACCCCCGGGGACCCAAACCCCAGCTCAGGGGCCCAACCCCTGGGGCCCCAACACCAGCTCCAGCAGCCCAACCCCTGGAGGCCCCAACACCAGCTCCAGGAGCCCAACCCCAGAGCGCCCGAACCATAGCTAAAGGGGCCAACCCCTGGTGGCCCCTACACCAACTCCAGGGAACCAACTCCTGAGCGCCCGAACATAGCTCCAGGGTCCTAACCACTGGGCCCCAACACTAGCTCCAGGGGCCCAACCCCTGGGGCCCCAACACCAGCTCCACGGGCCCAACCCTTGGGGACCACAACACCAGCTCCAGGGGCCCAACTCCTGAGCGCCCGAATCATAGTTCCAGGGGCCTAAGCCCCGGGAGCCCCAACCCCAGATCCAGGGGCCTAACCCCTGGGGGCCCCAACACCA